>NW_016160830.1:0-29898 GCF_001687245.7 Rhagoletis zephyria | reverse complement strand
AAAAAAAATCAGGCCAATGCTATTAATCAGGAACCAAAGAAATGAAACTGGCTGCGACGCTAGAAATTCCCCGGCGATAAAAGTAAACCAGCGCCAAACCAATAATTATGTACGCACCCACCACACCGGCTAGGCGGGTGTTACCATCATAAAGTCAGCATTAAAATGAAACGTCATCACAGTTTTAAGCTACGTCAAGCGCCAAAGCGCGAAGTTACTCTTCCGCAGACTCCGCGCGCAGCTAGTAGACTTTTCGATTAACTGACCACCCGCTTGACGGCTCGCAGCTCGCATACCTGTGCCAGCCAGGCAGCTAGTCAACCGTGATTTCGCACGCTACTTGAAATAGCTAAATATATATATATATTCACACCGTGGACGACTACACTTGTGCACACTATAATAACATTGATGTGGCGTCGATCGTTTTCAGTTTGTTTGTACAAGCTGGACACAGCAGCTGTAACAGCCACAGTTAGTCGTTGAGCGAGTGGCATTCAAGCCGGTAGCGCGCATTACTTGCAAGTTCGGTTTCGGCAAAGTCCAAAAAATAAATTTTGCAAAAGAAAAGCCTTAAAAAATAAAAATCACCAACATAAACGAATGCGCGCCCGAGACAGTTGCGTTATACTCGTACTACAACTGTAATCACACGAAATACGTTCGGTCAGTTACTCGTCTCTGCTCGTATCATTGTCGTAATTGCTTTATTGGCCGCTCGGTAGAGGGCGCGCGCATTCGTGTCCAGCTGGAATTCGTCTATTCATAGCAATTTGTGTAGCTTCGCGTAAATTCCACGCTTTGAGGCATAAACCGCATTCGGCTCTCGACGCGTTCGCCGTGTTTTCGAGCGAGCGCGCGCTTGAAAGGAAGTGTGTGCGCGCCATACACCCCCACACCACACTCCCACCCACGCACACAGTTGCAGGCTTACCAATACATACATACATAAGTAAATGCTGTACGAATACATACTCGCATCAATGTAAAGCCCTTGGCGTGGAAAAATTTCTCGTTGAATTTGCAATGCGATTTGAAAATTTACACACAACAAACTGGGGGCCTGCGTGGATCTGGCTACGTAAAGTGTAGAGTTTTCTTTAAAAATCATATATTTTTTAGTTGCTCATTTCATGCAAATTCATTTGTAGTTAGCTACATATACATATATGTATCTACATACTAAATTCACATCAAAAGCAAACGCTTCAACTCAATTAAGTAGTATATAGTTAACGCGCTAATAAAAGAGTACTCTTTATACTATTTCGTCGCTAATAAATCAAAATAGCGAGAATTTCAAGGCTTTGAATTTAATTTGGGCTTAGCGTAGCGTCGGCCGGCAGCAGCAGTAAAGTGGCAAAGAAATTTGCATTAAAATAGCAGAAAACGAGAAATGGACAAAAAGTAGTGATTGATTAACATGTACGCGTTGGAAATTTTTCTTCTTTATGTTTTTTCTGCTTTAGTGTTGTGGTGTTGGAGGTTAAGTTTAAACTCACTTAATGTATTTGTGTGTGCGTGCGTGTATTAAATTAAATTAATATACATATTTGTAAGTGCAATTTGAAGATATTTGCTAATTTAGTTTTTGCAAGCAAACATACTAGACATACATATTTGCAAGAAAAGTTAAAGCATATTTAAGAAAATAATATATAAAAAATAATAATAAATACAAAAAAAAATCAAAAAAAAAATTAAAACAAAAAAAATTACAAAAACAAAAAATCAAAAAATTTAAATAAAAATACTAGAACTCATATTTGCAAGAAAAGTAAAAGTATGCAAAAAAAATTAAATTTTTTAAAATATAAAAAAGATTAAAAATAAAGAATCAAAAAATTTTAACAAAGATACTAGAACTCATATTTGCAAAAAAAATAATACAATTTAAAAATTAAAAAATAAAATTAAAAAAAAAACAAAAAATAACAAGTAATGTTTACGCAAAACACACAACCGGCTTCAATGCTCATATAAAAATTTTGGAGTTCTGTTCATTCCTTCATGATACAATGGTCGGAACTAAATAAATAAATAAATAAATTAGTATGGGACTACGCTTAGGTACCACCTTACCGATAAAAAAAAAAAAAAAAAAATTATCGAAAACTATTCACGTAGTCCAAAGTTATCTGGTAGCAGACTTAAAAATATTCGAATGAAATCATAACCTCCTCCTTTTTTCTAAAATCGGTTTAAAATTAATTTAAATAAGTCAAGTTTTTCAAATTTTACAGTGTAAAAAATCCGAAAACTTTCAATGCAAAATCTAGTCGATAAAATTCGTCCTTAATAAAAAGCGTTTGCATTATTTTTGGACTTCTCGAATTCGTTGTGATTTCTTTAAAATCAGCATTTTTTTAATTTTTCTACATTCTATATCAAAATTCAACTTTTCATAACAAGTAAACTTGACAACAAGCACCTCGCTCTAAGCTAGTGAATCGAAATATCGATACTATGTATTAAAAAAAAAAAGATTAAATGTATTTAACAGAAAAAATAAATATTATTGTACGTCTGCTGCTTAAAAAAATGGTAATGGAAACAAAGTGGCAAAAAAAATGGAAAAAAATGTGAAAAATGCCTTAACTAATTGGATAACTACATATCGCACACGATCTTCAAAAGTGACACAACTCAAAATTTGGCATTTTTTGAAATTATGCACTAAATATGTACACAGAGCCTTTATTTACCTTTCAGCAAAAGCTGGAGTAAATTCTTACTATAATTTGCTGAAAAAAAACCTAACGTAAATACCCCCTTGCCTATGTATATGATGAGCATGTGCTAAGAAATTGTTTTTCGAATTTTCTGGCGAACGTGTAATTTTGAGTTGTGTCACTTTTGAAGATTGTGTGCGATATGTAGGAAACATATTATTAACAATAATAAATTATTAAAAGTGCTGATGAAACGGCTAAAAAATTAATGAAGCAAAAAAAATATTTTTGGTTGAGTGCAGCTGGAAATTACAAGTGTTTGTACATTCATACATATGTATGTATTTGTGTATTCAAGTGCAAATATATTGTTAGAGAAATAATAATAATAAATTAATAAAAAAACAAAAAAAAAACATAAGACAAACGTCAACTAGAGTTCCAGTCAACAATCAATCAAAAAAAAAAAAAACATTAAATTGAAGCAAATTTAAACGAAAAACTAATTTTCTTTAATTCTAAAGAAATGGGCAATGGGGCATATTGGTAGATTCATAGTCCAAATAAAGTCGACTCTAACCGCCGGTTCCACCAGCAATTTAAGTGGAAAATGATTTCTTATTTTCTGTCAATTTCCATATGAAATTCAAAAAAATTAAAATCATTTTTTACTTAAACTGCTTTCGTGGAATTGGCTGTAAGAGCCAATTAATATCTGCCAAGAAATCTAAATCTAACTCTAGATTTTACTTTATTTCGACTATGAATATGCCCATTTCACAAAAGCAATTTTAAGTAAAAAATGTAGTTTATTTTATTTTATTGCACTTAAATTGCTGGTGAAGCCGTCAGTTAAGTTTTATTTGTGATTACTGATGTTTTAAGAGCGCCATTGGACATTCAATTTGTAAAGCCAATATATTTAGAAATATAAATTACAAACTAATAAATTTGCAAAATTATTTGAATTTATAAAATACTTTCTTAATAAATTAATAAAAAAAAGCATTTAATTCTCTTGAAATTGGAAACTGGAAAGTCGCGAATGACTCGAAAATCTCAAAACTATTGCCGAACTGTCAAAATGTGTATAAAAAATAATTTCTGTATTCCAGTTTTTCAGCTTCAAAAGTTGAATGGAATCGCCTAATCATATTAGTGCATAGAAGAGAACATTTTTGAGTTGAGCTTTGACCTCTGAAATGGGCATATTGAATTACAGGGACTAGCATGGGTGGATTATTAATAATTAAAATTGGGGTGCATATATGTTTTTTAATTTAAAAAGTTATGTATTTTAATTTATGTATTCTAACTCAGAACACAGCGACCTAAATAAATTTTTATTAAATGAAGAATACTTTATTATTAGTTGATCAAATAATAACAGAGTTAATTAAGAAGAGTTGGCTTATTTTTGCAATGTTTTAATTTGAAAATGTTTTTTTTTTTTTAGTTCGCTGGAAGAGCGCTGCCCTAATTCAGGAACTTAAAAATACAGGAAACACGATTTATCTGTTATTCCCTCATAGTTTTACCGTTTTAAAAAGTTTTTAATTGCGAGAGCCAAATCGCATTTTTTTACTGCGAATAGTGCTTTCGGTTGTTTTTGTTTTTTTTTTTTTGTCAGAAAATCATGCAGAATAAAACTATTTTAAATTAACAAACATTATCTTCAGTGACAAATGGGGACTTTAAGAAAGGTCAGAACCAGCTTATTTTGTACCTAAAACCCTGCAGTTGCACTCAAAAAGAAGTCAGCTTGATTAGGTGGCAATAACCAAATAGCCGAGCTCTTTTCTCGGTGTGCTATAATTTTTAGCAGAATTTAAGCTCCCAGCCAAATTTATTTTCTGATGGTGCAATGACCTGTGAGCAAAATACCAATAGAATTCAAGACGCATTTGTTACATAAAACTATATAGCAGCCAAAGGCTCCAATTGGCTCCCGGCAGCCCTTTTTGGACAACGCTAGTATAACCATGTGTCCTTTGAGCGGTAATTTAACCTTCGAAAGTTGTGTGTTTTTTTTTTTGTATTTTACGAAGAAAATTCGAATGTGTGGCTAAATGGCCCAAAAATGCGACCAATAATCGAAATTTGTTCATAAAGTAAGCAAAAAATATTGGTATTTCCTAATTACAATGAATTATTTAATGCAAGGTGGATATGCTTGGTTTTTAATTAATTACGCTGATGTTTTGATATCTTTTTTTAACCGACTTCAAAAAGGAGGAAGATATCAATTGATCGGAATATTTTTTTTTTGTATGTGTTACCGGCTAACTTTGGATCACGAGAACCATTCTCGATATTTCTTTTTTTTTATCGGAATGGTGATACCTCAAACTTGTAAGATTATTAAATGTAAGGGACTCACTTCCCTTAATCCTATCGCAGATTCCTTTCCCGCCCCCTCGCCACTCGTCAACTTCCTAATTTCCATAAATACCAGTGTGTCCCGGGACATGTATATTTAGTACAGATTGATTATATGATGACCAAGCGATTGCGAGCATCTTCTGCATTCTTGAACGCATGTCAGGTTGGTTGTTACCAGCCCAAAGCCCTTGATAACAGCTCAAGCGAGTTTTGGTTGAGCTACATAGATTGATCATGCCTAGGCTTCCCTAAAAGGCAATTTCTAAAGGAACACATTAAATATTTTTCCATTTTTTTAGCAATCTCATCTGCTTAGAACAATATTAAGTTTCTAATCACTTCTTTCGGGAGAGTGGATTTTAAAAATGCGGTCAAAGTCAATTTCCGTGAACAGGCATTGGCGTTTTCGGTACTCGGGCCGATTCTGTCCAGAATAGTGATCCCTTCTGCAGGGTGTTAGACGCCCTTTATCGCCGCTTGGAGGCTCGGGTCTTTATTAGAGCAATAGAAGCCAAATAGACAATTTTAAGAATTTTTGTCTGTCTGTCTGCCAGTATTGCTAGAGGTCCAACTTAAAATATAGAGAGAAAAATTTACAGAGTTGCCACTTGTTTGAAAATTGCAGTTTAATTAAATTGATAAGATAAAGTAAATATTGCAATATGGCTGTCAAAAGAAAGGAGCTTAAAAGAAGGCTTACATCCAAAATATTTTCGAGGAGGTTGCCACATGTTTGAAAGTTTTAATTTAATGTAATTGATAAGATCAACGAAATATTGCAGTATGGGCAACAAACTGAAGAGTTTTAGAAAAGTTTACTTCCGAAAATATTTTTAAGGAGGGTTGCCATCTGTTTGAAAATTTGTATTTAATTAAATTAATAAAAAAAATTAAATATTACAATATGGGCATCAAACAACACAAAAATACGTTTAAGACGCAGTGAAGCACGCCGGGAATTCGCTAGTTGTTTATAAAAATGAAATCCGCTGAGGCCGTAGTCGAACTGAACCCAAGTTCATAAATTAAAAAAATTTAGAACATTTTCCTTTGCTGCTTGTCTGACTGCTATCGATTCAGCTTTCGTGTAATCCGCTCATTTAGCGAATATTTATAATTCTTTTTTAATCCTTACCGCATCTTTATGACTGCTTTAAAGAAAAATTTAGCTAGGATTAGAAATGGATTAGACAAGGATTAGAGATATTCGCCACTGTACAGTAGAACAGGTTTTTGTTTTGGTTTATGTCATTATTGCAGAGGACCAAAGAAATCATTTATCTTCTTCCACTAAATAAACATCACATCATTCCTGATTATTTTTTTTAATTTTTTGCTTTTTTATTTCCTAAAGATTCAGCTTGAGTTCTTCCCATTAAATTTCTAACGTCCTTTTTTTTTGGTCTACTCTTCCCCCGCACAGATTTAAATCGATACCGCCAAATTTAATGGTACGATGGCGCAACAACAATGCTGACGCCATGATTGAGGCACAATATCCGACACCCGGTGAATTCGAGTACATGGAATGCGGACCCTCGCCGCCCGCTGAGAGTGCACCCAGCATGTATGACAGCTTCGAGGAGCCCACAAGCGAGCTGAGCGTACAAATATGCAACGACACCTTGCGCATCAGTCTGATCGATCAGATGAAGAGCGCCGCCGGGCGTGTGCGCTTCCTGGAGGACATCGAACAGGGCAATGTGATTGTGGAGAATACGAAGACACACTTCGAATCAGCATCGAAAATTGAAAAGAATCTCAGTTATTTGTGGGCGGCCTTCTTGAAACGCTGGGACTTGCTGCAGAGTTTTCTAGACATTGGCGCCGAATTGAACTTCTGTGATCAGAATGGCATTTCGGCATTGCATTTGGGCGCCTTTAGTGGTTGCCTATCGACGTTGAGTTTTCTCGTCGGCAAAGACGTGAATGTGAACTTGCAGCCGAAATGTTATACGCCATTGCATTGCGCTGCGTTCGGTAATTCAGCCGAGGCAGCGAAATTTCTAATCAACAACGGCGCACTCATCACCATCGACACCAACAAACCCAACTGCGAGGAGAGTCTACTGCACTGTGCCGTGCGCGCTAATGCGCTCGAATGCGTGCAGCTGTTCATTGTGGAGGGTGCCGACGTGAATTCGCTGAAACCGAATGGCACTAATGCGATACACCTGGCGGCCGATTTGGGCAATGCACAGTGCCTGGAGGCGCTGCTGAATGCGCCCGGCGCTGATCCCAATGTGCGCATTTGTATACGCGAAAAGGAGTCGACAGCGCTGCATTTGGCCGCCGATGAGGGCAATGTCGAGTGCGTCGATCTGCTGCTAGCCAAAGGCGCCGATGCCAAGTTGAAAAATCATCGCGGCTTCACCGCGTTGCATTTGGCGGCGCGCACCTCCAGTCTGGAGTGTGTAGAGTCGCTGCTGCGTAACGGCAATGCCGATCCCAACGCAGAGGACTTTGATCATCGCACGCCGCTGCATGCGGCCATCGGCAAGTCGGAGAATGCCTTTGATATACTCGAAACGCTGATACAGTGGGGCGCAAATGTCAATCACAAGGACATTTACGGCTTCACAGCGTTGCATTTGGCCGCGCTCGATGGGCTGGCGCAATGCGTTGAAATGCTGATCTTCCATGGCGCCGATGTGACTACGAAATCGAAGAAGGGCACCTCAGCATTGAATGTGATCACGCGCAAGACGCCTGCTTCGGTGGCGATGATCAGACAAAAACTGGACGCGGCCATTACACTGCACCACTCACAAGATCCAGTCAATCGTGAAGTGGAATTGGAGCTGGACTTTCGTCAGCTGCTGCAACACTGTCATCCGCGCGAGATCAGCTATCTGAATACGTTCGTAGACGAGGGGCAAAAGGAAATACTCGAGCATCCATTGTGCTCCTCCTTTCTCTACATCAAGTGGGGAAAGATACGCAAATACTATATAGGACGGTTGATCTTTTGCTTCACCTTCGTGCTCTTTCTGACACTCTACGTGCTGACGGCACTCGCGCACAATTGCTACAACGGCAGCAAGGACGACAATACGACCATACAGGCGCAGGAGCTGTGCCAAAAGCAGTCCATACTCGGCGACATGCTGCGCAACAATCCCTTTGTCATGGAGATGCAGTGGTGGGTGCTGGTCGCCATCACGATTGTCGAGATATTTCGGAAACTCTACGGCATAACCGGCTATTCAACATTCAAGCACTACGTGACGCAGGTGGAGAATATTATGGAATGGTTCGTGATCACGAGTGTCTTCGTCATTTCGTACATCTATACGAAGCAGACATACACATTTCAGAACCACATAGGCGCCTTTGCGGTGCTGCTGGGTTGGACAAATTTAATGTTGATGATCGGCCAACTGCCCGTCTTCGACGTGTATGTGGCAATGTATACGCGGGTGCAGGGTGAATTCGCAAAACTCTTCATGGCCTACTCGTGCATGCTAATTGGCTTCACAATAAGCTTCTGTGTGATATTCCCCTCCTCGTCGTCCTTCGCTAACCCCTTCATGGGTTTCATCACTGTGCTGGTGATGATGATCGGCGAACAAGATCTCTCGCTGCTGATCAACGATCCGGACGGCAAAGATCCACCCTTCTTGCTGGAGGTGAGCGCGCAAATCACATTTGTGCTCTTCCTACTCTTCGTCACAATCATACTGATGAACTTGCTAGTCGGCATAGCTGTACACGATATTCAGGGTTTGAAGAAGACCGCCGGCCTATCGAAACTGGTGCGTCAAACCAAACTTATATCCTACATAGAGTCGGCGCTCTTCAACGGTTATCTACCACCTTGGCTGCGCAATTTGCTACACTACACTGCACTCGTCTCGCCACAGGCATATCGAGTTGTATTGTGTGTAAAGCCGCTGAATCCGAGCGAAAAGCGTTTGCCACGCGAAATACTCATGAAGGCCTACGAAGTGGGCAAGATGCGCAAACATTTTGGTCATACCATATCGGCGAAGGGTACTGCGGCGACCTATTTGCAATACAAGAACAAATACAATGACAATCAGACACAAAGCTATGCGACAGACGATTTGGAAACGGCACATTTTAATACGCTAACGAGCAAGATCGACGACAATGCGGAGCGTATCGAATTTCTTACACAGGAAATTCAGGAGCTAAAGCAGGCGTTGATTACGCAACAGCAACAGGCGAGCAAAGTGATCGATAAGCTATTGATTGTGATTTCAAATCAACAAAAGAATAATCTTAGAAAGTAAGCGACCATTGGCTGAGTGCCAAAGTAAGAAATTACATAGATTTAAAAGACGACGCTATGTTTGAGCTCGTCAAGGAACAGTATATTATGTGGTATTGTAGTGTATTTGATTCGATTTGAATTTGAAATTTATGAAAAAGTGGAAGCAATCAGAAACTTGAATGGAATTTATTTTAATTGTAAATTTACTTGTAGTTTAGCTAAGAGTGAAATATAAGTAACCGATATTTTTTGTAGTAAAATAATTTATAGTTAAATAATGAATTTACATATACAATTTACTATATAGTTTGATTTATTTATTTTAAAATGCAAATCTATTTTAAAACTCTGGTTTGGAGCTACGGAAATTGACAGAATTACTTTATCAAATCATTAGTATCAAAAAAGTTGACTAACAGTATATTCAAACAATTGGCTAAATTGAGTAATTTATGTTGTTAATTGTGCTAACTATTTTGGACTTTCCGCACAGTCTATATTTAAATTAATTTCTAGCAAATTGAAAGTCGAAAATATTTACTGTTGGAATTTCGAATTTTTTTTGTTGTTCACAGCTTGGAATTTCCGTTTTGACTTTTTTAAGTTCTAAGTTTTTGATCTAACATTTTGCTTTCCTCCAACGTAAATTAAACAGATTTAACAGTTTCACGGAGCGTCTGACTCAATTTAGAAGCAATTAGACATTAAATTAGTTTTCATTTTAAAAATTGACTTTTTTTTAGTAAATTTACTTCATTTCAGACATACCTTAAATATGTGTAGAAATGTATGTATATATTAAATTTTCGTTTAGTTATTTAAAATTATAAAAATATTTAAAAACTCTGTCTTGGAACTTTGCTGCGGACCGATGAACGCAAGAATTGCTTCCTATATTCAGACAACCCGCTAAATTGAGTAAATTTAGATTTAAATTAAAGAAACGTATTGGTCTTCACACATAGTTCATTTAACTTATTTAATTTAGTTCGATTTCTTGCGTTTTTTTTTTCATTGATGATATTCGCGGTTGAAGTTTTTTGATTTTTTTTGNTTTTAAATTAAAGAAACGTATTGGTCTTCACACATAGTTCATTTAACTTATTTAATTTAGTTCGATTTCTTGCGTTTTTTTTTCATTGATGATATTCGCGGTTGAAGTTTTTTGATTTTTTTTGTTTTCAGTTTTACATTTTTGCTAAATTGAGACCAATTAAGTGAAATTAAGTACTAAATTAGTATTCAGTTTATAATTGGAATTTGTTTAGAGTGAATTGTTTTCAAATTTCTAACTTTTGGCTATCTAACCACAGTATAAGCTAAATTAAAAAATTTATTAAAAAATGCCAAACCAGTATTGAATGGAAATGAAATTTCAAAAAATGATCAAATTACTAGGCGATGAACAAATTTCTCGATTATTTCTTATACATATTTTTTTCTGAAAATATCTCATATCGAACACAATTTTCTTGAAATTTATAATTATGTTTTTTTTTTTAGTATGTACATTAATTTTAGAAACCGTAATGGAAAATTTAGCATAATACCATAATTAGAATGCAAAAGAAAGTGTGGGAATAATAAAAAATAAATAAATTCTAATAAGAAAAAAGGAAAAACACAGAACTATATTTTTTTTTTAATTTCAGCAGATAATCTCTTTGATATTTAAATAAATCTTTTTTGCTTTTGCTGACAATTTCCATCTGTTTTAAGAATTTCTATATGAATTCATTCTAATTTTTAGGCTGGAGATATAAAAATTAAGTCTCAAATTAAAATTAAACAAGTAAAGTCATAAAGTCTATAACAGTCTTATTTATTGTTAAGAGTTTGTTGTAAGTATTAATTTGAAGTAAATTAGTGTCCTCGGTTTTTCAAATATCGGAGTTGTCGTATTTTTGAAATTTACCGTTATAGGGGAAGGGGGTCTCATTTTAGTCCGAATTTAATAATTTTCAACAAAGTGCTTTTCCGTGCGCCAATTTTGGTTGAATTTGATGAATCGGTTACCGAGATACATATTTGTGGTCATAAGTTCGCGGCGCCACTAATAATAATAATCAAATTTTCTGGTAAGTTATTATTGCAATAATCGATTTTTGGGGAATTAGCTTCAATAATTACTGATTTATCGCAGTTTTTGTATTTCTGTAAATTACCTATATATGGGAGGTGGGCGTGGTTATAGATTGATTTCAAAGATTTTCAACAGATCTCTTAGTTGGATCCTAAGCAAGGCTAGGATCGAGTTTGGTAAGGATTAATCTTGTTTATCATATTTCTATTTCACATACTAATTTTCAAAAATTTCGTTTGAACATTTACTGGAATATCGTAGTTTTTGCATTTTTCGAAAACACCGCTATATGAAAAGAGGGCGTGGTTACAGTCCGATTTCACCGATTTTCAATACCAATCTACCTTATACCAAATTTCATTGAGATGTCTCAATTTTTGCTCGAGTTATCGTGTACACGGACGAACGGACAGACTGACATGGCTTAATTGACTTCCTTTTAATTCTGATCATTTATGTATACATTTGTCTATAGGTTTGTTCGTCGAGCAAAAAATTTGTACGAATTTGTACGAATTATCACGATTTTTGCCCAAATCGCGTTCGTGCAGACCAAAAAATTATCCAACACTCAAAAATTGTGAGAGCAAAGTGACAGTTCTCTTGGAGAGAAGTTGCAAATTCTTGCTGGAAAAAATTTTGCCAGCAAGAATTTGCAAACACGAAAAACATGTGGTTGTGGCGCATGGTTGCATTTTTGTCTACAATAATTTGAATAAATTAGTTCGTTAAATTTAAAAATTTATAAACACGAGCGATTTTTTTATGAAAAAAGGAAGTAAATAATTGTTGATATAATTAATTTAGTTAATTCCAATGATTTGAACTTAATTCGGCTGAAAAAAATGGTATTCGCAATCGGAATGCAATTGCAACCAGAGTCGATTTAAGAAACCCGACAGCTAGTACGATGAAGAAATTGAAATGTATGTTAAAGAAAGTCAGAACAACAAGAAATATACATGTATATCCTGTTTTTGGCCATCCGAAAGAATTTTAAAAATTCTATAAAAATTTTTTATGTTTGAAATGCAACCGTGGACGCCAGCTGGCAGCGAAACTTGCAAATTCCTGCAAATTTGCGTTCGTGCAGAAATTTGCAAGTTTCTCAACATGAGAGAGAATTTGAGAGAATTTTTTCTTACTCTCTGATATTTTGAGTGTTGGATAATTCTTGCTGGATTTTCGACGAACAAACCTTATATCTATCTCGATTCGTTTTGACAAACAACCGTTATGTGAACAAAATTATAATACCCTTGTGCAATAGTGCGCTCGGGTATAAAAGGGCACTCAGACAACAACATTACTAACTTCAATTTATGTACATCTGCATATTTACATTTTTTTTACCCTTTTAGGACCATAAACCTGTGAGCGAAAAAAAAACTACAATTTCATCATACTTTGTCAGTAGAGTAATTTTTTTGCGAAAAAATGGGCGACCAGGAGGTGATTTTTAGTTTTCAAACCCCCCTCTTGAAAAGAATGTGATTTTAATTTTAAGTAGTTGTCTGTCTGGGAGTGATTTAAATATTTCGGAATCAAGAAAAAAAGTTTTAATACCGATTTCTTTTACTGAAGCTATTCACTAATTAATGAGGAAAAAGATAATGTAACAAGGTAATTAAAAAATTGTTTTCCGTTTTTGTTTAGTTAGAATTTCCCAATTCGACTGTCCCGAAAACCTGAGTTAAACTACAAATAAAAAATTACTATAATTAACTATAGTTACCAAAATAGCTTTAATGCATAAGTTTTACTATTTAGAGTTGGTTTGAGAACTTTTCAACATTTTTTATTTTACAATTTTCGTGGTAAGCAAAAATATTACCCACTTTTAATTCACATTTTTAATTCGAAAGTCAAACCGAAATGTATTATGTATGTATGTACATATGTATGTTCTCAATAGTAGTTATTTATGAATAAACATATGTAAATTCATTAAAGAATTCCAACTTCCAGCAAAAAAAAGAAGACCCGCTTCGCATGGAATTTTGTTTTCGCTGGGCAGCTAGCGCTACAAATGCATACACAGGCGAACACACAATGGAGTGAAATGGATGAGAAACACTAAGCTTTGCTGTTGCTGCTGCTGCTGGCACAGCGAATGTATAAATGTGTACATACAAACAACAAATAAATACTTACATATATTTTTGTTAATTTAGGCAAAGCAAATTGACTTAAGCCACAATAGCGCTTTTTTTCTTTTAACTCTGTAGTGAATGCGGCGATATAGGATATCTACGCTTTTTTTCAGAAAAATAATAAATCTGTATTTTATGTCATTTCCTTTCATTTCATTTCATTTCATTTAATTTATTTGATTTTTATTGCGCTAGTTGGTTATTATGCGTGATTTTATTGCTTAAAAATTCAAACGAAAGAAGCGCTCGCCCGGACCAGCAGTTGCTATTAAATTTAAATATTTGATTTGCTAGACATTTAAAAACAGTTAGTTTTGCATTTTTTATTCGTTTCTCTCTTCTTCTCGACACTTGTGTTTGTACATCTGCTGCTAGCGTTTAGATTTTTGCGTTGTACTTTAGACTTTACAACAACAATATGTAATGTTTTAGTTAAGGCATGCGGAGAAGATGGACAGCACCGCAACAAATGGCAAATGCAAAGAAAAGATGATTAATACAAATATTGGCCAAAATCCAAGCTTATCAACGTTGTGAGGCTGTGTAAGCGCATATACAGACATGCAAACGCACATGCATACAAGTTTACGTTTGCGAGTAACTATACCTAGGGTATTCACATACTATACTAAGTAGTTTTACTATTAAAATTTTGCTAGCGAAATTGGAAATGAAAATAATAAGATAAAAATTTAACATTTACACAAATATATTTATATGTACACCCAAGGGCAAAATAATAGAAACAATTTACTTTGAGCTGTTTTGTCTATATTTCTGTTGTTTATTTAAGATTTATTATTTTTGTTTATGAAATTGCAGCTCAATTTCTAACAAAAACCATGTAAGTTAATATGTATTTAAATTTTTGTGAAAATTATAAAAATTCTGCCAGTTGCATCTAAATTTTTAGGTTATGTGTTTTTTTTTATGGAAAGAATTGCGTTATTATTTTGCATTTTATGTATGTAAAAATAAAATAAAATTATCGAAAAGCACAATTAAAAATCCGGTTGGGTTTGATATTTTTTGCTAAGAATGATAATGCAGGTAAGTGCGGGAAGTAAAGGAAGGAACGAAACAAGAAAAAGTACTAACATACAATTAACATAACCTAAAAAATTAAGTCTTGTCTTGTCTTATTAAGGATTAAAAAGTCTGCAATATGTTTAGTCACTTATGAAACATTTGGAAAAATTATGAGAAGCGAGTTTCCGTTCCATTTTTTTTTTATGGTTTGAATTGCGAATAAAATTTTTCAAATAAATCCACAGGTTAAGATGGTGACCAGCTACTATCTAGAGCTATGCCAGCTTAATCCTGATGAGCTAACACCCTTTTCCATCTGTTTCAGCCCCGTTTTTCAAATGGCTCCACAAATTATAATTGCATTTAATCGGTGAAAAGGCTTTTCATAAAAATCATAAGAGTATCATAAGACTATCATAGAGAAATTGAATACAAATCTCATCAGCAAATGGTACCTACATATGTATATAGGTTTCTTTTAAAAGTAGTATATATCGATGGCTGAGTGGAAGATGGACCTATCTCTGCTAGCCGGTTCGAAAACGCCGTATCTCAGAAAACTTTTCCAAGAGCGCCTTACTTCAGATTACTTCAGAATTTGATTGAAGAACGCCCTATTTCAGAATTTTATTGAAAAACAACCTATCTCAGAATTTAGTTGAAGAAAATACATTGAAAATGTGCTCAGCCATC
Organism: Rhagoletis zephyria; assembly: GCF_001687245.7. Taxonomy (NCBI): domain Eukaryota; kingdom Metazoa; phylum Arthropoda; class Insecta; order Diptera; family Tephritidae; genus Rhagoletis; species Rhagoletis zephyria. The sequence continues at coordinate 14,649 of NW_016160830.1, read as the reverse complement.
GATATACAATCTTGTATATAATGCCTCACAGGGAAATATCTTTTGTTGCTGTCATAGCAGCATACATTTTAAATAAGCAGGAAACAGCCGAACACATTATATGCCACGGTGAAACCCTCACCAGGACCAGACTTCGACTCCTAGCCAAAGGACCTTGCGAGGTTTCTTAGCAACACGTGGACCAAAGAAGATCTGTAGCGAAAAGAGGTATGTTACAATAGATCGCTCTCGGTCGTGGTAATTAAGTGACCTGTTACTCCCGCCTCTAAATCAAATCTAATCTAATCAGGCTTCGAGGACCCAACTGTTCAAGTCTGAGTCCGCTGTTGTTGTTGGTGTAGCAGCTAGTCCGTGACAGTCCTTAGTTCAACTTAAACGTTCATCAATATCACAGCACAGGGTTATGGTCGAAGAAGCAAGGAGCTCATTATGTCGGAATTGCACCATGCACTCTAGAGAGCTTTGAATATATTTGAAAATATATATGTAAATTTTTTTTTTCCAGGAGAATTTGAAAAAACTTGAACAAGAAGTTAGTAGTTTTAATGGTTTCTGGCAATTTTGCAGCATTGTTGTTTCGGTCCAATGCTACTAAAGGGGCTGGGACATCCTGGCAGAGCAGATACAGGTGACTTGATCTGTTTTTTGTTGATTATACTTATTTTCAAATAAATAAGCACCCAATCGCGGGTGCAATAGTTTTCTAGTAAATCTTGAAAATGTTAAGAAGCCATATAAGTGAAAAAACAAAATTAGGCAAGTTTACGTTGTTTACGAAGCATTTGCTCGTTTAGATGAATACTCCAAATATACCTTAATGAAAAAATGCGCTTTCAACTCACCTGCTCTCGACTCTGTAATTCTTCGAAATATGTTATATCTTGCCCGTTAATTGTAATTTTTCCTGTACCAGGCAGCCGTATAGTAACATCGCCACGTGCGGTCTTACGTAAACACTCTATTGGTGAAGGAAAATATTAAAACAATTACTTTTGCAAACTAGCTTTTGCAAGAAAACAAGCAGACATACCATATGTAGTAACAAATTGACGACCATCTGCATCGAATTGTGGTTTTGGTATTTCCAATTGTTTTGTTTGATCCAGCAACGGTTTGGCGAATTTGTTAATAAAGTCACGACTTTTATATGAAAATGGTAATGACACTAAGCGATCCATGGCATTTGTAAAATTTGTATACTCCAAGTCGTTAATGTGTTCGACCAACTTGGTTTCAAGTTGACTCTTAGGCAACCACTCGAAACCAGTGAAGTCCCTAAAGTGAAATACATTTTGTTAAGATTTTACAAAATCTTGCTAATAAAAAATTAAAACTCACACTTTCTGGTTTGGGTCAGCGCGCGTGCCACGACGCAACATACGTTCCTCCAGTTCATATAATTTATTCATCTCCTCCACAATATCCTAAGGTAATAAAAAAATAAACTCAATCACTATGCACAATAGTCCACTACTGCCTGATTGTACTCACGAACAACAATTTGAAGAAATTAGGGCTTCCAGTATAGAACATACTGTGGAATGGCCGACCCGTTTCGTCAAACTCCGCCGCTTTGCGCACTGGAAAGATTTTTTCCGGACTTTTCATTAGCGGTCGTGCACGTTTGTCGAACAAGCCCGAGGGAAATAGATATTCGATTGCATTCTGATGGGAAGAATATTCTTTCACTTGTATAGATGTTAAAGGCTTAAATATACACACTATGTGTACTCACATCGATATCCTCTTGCGTAAATGTTTCTGGATCTTCGCCCATCATGTTAGCCAAGTGCCTTTTACCAATTTGATACTCTAGTTTTTGTGTTTTCATGAATTCATCATTTTCTCGCGCACGTTCGAGGTAGGCTTTCATGGCATTGCTAACTTTTTGTTTCTTTATCGCTAAAGGTGCAGCTTCTACGGTCACCTCGGTGCCATATCCACTGCTTGGTTGCTGCAAAACAGATGAAGGTTAGGTAAGTACAATTCGCGGGTTCCATGCGTTGAACGCGCGGAATTCGAGTGGATTTTATATTTACTATTTGTGCTGCATAGCTATCCACAATTCGGTTAAGACTTTGTACAGAATTTCTGTTAATTTTTAATAAATTTATACCGAAACGCAAAGCCACAGCCATATCGAACGTAAAAGGATGAAAAAAGAAAAATTTGACAAGATATTTAGAAAACAGCTGATAGCAAAGAGAACCAAAGTATTTTTAACACAGAGATGTTATTCGGTGTTTTATAAATATTTTACCTGGTTTGCGCAAATTGGTATTGCAATTGTAGTGTAAATTTGGGATAGTTGGGTGCGTCTATCATATGCGGTCAGGCCCCATGGCCTTTTTAGGTTTTTTTTTTAATTTTAACGTAATTCGACATTTCGAAGGCGAATTTCGCATTGCAATCAAAAAACAAAAACTAGGTGATTTAGCCCTTACTAAAGGTATGCAATTTGGTTTGCACAAACTAGAAATATTATTTTTAAGTGTCTGATAAAAAAAATGCAACAACTATTTTCATTACCCAGTAGATAGTTTTATTGGCTTTCGAATTGATATTTTTTGTAAGCATACCTCTTCTGCAACAGAAAATACACTCAGTTTTAGACACCCCTTCCAAATGAGGCAAGATAAAAAGAAAAACGGCTTCCATTCCTGGCGAGTTCGAGTTGGTATCTTTCGTGATGAAATTAGCCACAGAATTCAGCCTTAAATTGTATTGTTAATTAATTTTAGAAGTTGCAAGTTTTATTCATATTTAACCAGTAGTCGCTACTACGACTTTGTTTCCTACAGAATATTCTCATAATCCTTAATTTCAGCTTCTTTATCGTCCATTTGATTTTGTAAATTATCTAGGGTCTCTTGCAAACGTTGCTTCAATGTTGGATTCTGGATAGATGAAATCTCTTGGGCCTTTTGTGTATGCTGCGTTTTCAAATCTTCATATTGTCTACGCAATTCGGCTACTCTGCTTTGAATTTGTTCGGCATTAATATGTGGTGTTGTTGTATTGGTTTCACTTGAATAATCATCTTCGTAATCATTACGTTTTTGCTCTTCATAATAGCCACTCGGTGCTGCTAAGTTCGAATTAGAGCCGCTAAATTTTGAGACCATATCATCCGCATCGGCTTTTGGACTGCCAAACATGGATTTGTCGAATTCGGTTGCGTTATCTTTTAAACTGTTCATGCTATTAGCATTTTCGATGCCAGATGCACCCATTAGATTGGTTGAAGTACCGGCAACATCGCCGGCCCCATTTCCTCCCATCGAAAAATCAGACATGCGCGAGTCATCCGCTGATAACCTGGAAATATCCTCAAGGTCTCGCAAGCGTGAAGTGCCACGCCGCATATCTTCATCATCATCGGACGAAGACACTTCTTCACCGAAAATATCATGCTCACCAACACCACCAATGGGCGCTGAACGAGATGGTGCATCTTCATCGTCACCATCTGATTCTACATTGATGTCTTTTTGTGAAGAAGAATCGTTATTCTTATCACCCCCATGCATAGTCTCATCATTGTATTCTTCCTCGCCTTCGTTATATTCCTTGGATTGTTGCTCTAAAGACCTTTTGTCTAAATCTTCATTAATGATTTCAAAGTCTACTTTTACGGCATCATTATCGATCCGTAATAGACGTTTCACTTCTTTCTCAATTTCGGGTGCTTCAACGTTTTTCTTTTTCAATGTTTTACGGAAGCGGCGCTTTCGCACGTTTTTGCACGGTGGCGTAATGCCATGAGGCCACAAGTATTTCTTGTCTACCTTATTAGGATCCTTCTTTTTGCCCTTGTTTGGCGATTCTTTTTCTGGATCTAATGCGTCGGGTTCTTCTTTGCAAATCATCTGTATACAAGATGGAAGATGTATAAAATTTTAAAACTATTTTAGATTCACATTGCCTTACTATTTGACAAATATCTGCAGATTTGTAAAAGTTTTTGCTATCTATGGTTTTGAGGCACTCAATAATGGTCGGCAAATCTAAAACTTTCGCATGCAATAACCATTGATCAAAACGCAACTCGCCATAACGTAGCTCATTATCCAATTTGATAGTTATCCGATCCTTAAGAGTTCCTGTTTGTAGTGCTTCGTGCAGCGCTTTAGCGGGCTCCTGAATAGTGGAAACAATTTTTTTCTAGAATCTCCCCAGATAGAGTGACATACATATGTATGTATGTACATATTTATGTACTAACCTCTGGTAATCGAAGTATAAATTGGTTTTCCAAATCAACGCCGTCGTCCCGCGGTTTTGTTTCATGTTTGGTCTTCTCTGTTTTCTTTTCGATCATTTTAAAACTATATTTTCAAATATGTCTGCAAATATTCTCCAGAAAATTTTTATATTTTTATTTGTGCTCTTCTTCTTTTACGATGTCAGTTTCAATAGTTATTTCGTCAGAGTTGCAATGAATTAAGTACGACGTTAAAGCCGATGCCAGATAAATCCTTAATCTGATGCCACATCATGAACGAAACACACAAGATCACGTAAGAACAAGGGAAACTGGAAAACGAGCGAAAAGTAAACAAAGCAAAGAAAACAGCGAAAACCAAAATTAGCCAAAATTATTGTCAGCCACTTTAAACGCACAATTTAGGTAAAATGATGCAACAAAATGCTTTAAAATGTGTTGTCATGTTGAATTAACTCTTCTTTACTTGAATAAAAGTGTAAAATAGTGGTGCTTGTGATGTAAACAAACGCCCAGCTGACGAACCCGCTTTCGCAAACTTTTTTCTCAAAACCAGTTACAAATACAACGTCGCGTTCTTACGTGATCTTGTATTTTTGGTTCATGATGCCACATAAAGCTTTTGCTTCGCTTTACGTGACAGATAAGATGAATTGTATGACAATGCACAAAGCATGCCACATAGATCGTGACATAACTTTTGCGTCTGGCGCTTTGCTGGCAAAGTTATAAATGTCACGCAAAGCCACAAAGTTTTATCTGGCATCAGCTTAAAGGTTTTGCCTAACATTTATAACTTTGCCAGCAAAGCGCAAAACGCAAAAGGTATTCCTCAATGAACGCCAAAGAAATAATTTGGCACTGCTTTTTTACTAGTGAAAGTTGCCGTGCATTTAATATATTAAGTTTTAAACATATCAGTAGCAAAGAACGTAGATAACAAGAAGGGACAACTCGTTATAATTGTGGCGAAAGTGATCAACAGGAACGTGCCTTCTCTTTTTATCCAATCAAAAAACGCACTAGGGCTAAAGACATGGGCGTAGCCAGGTAGGGGCTGGGGGTGCTCGAGCTAATTAACTTTCAAATTTTCCTTATATATATATAAAATAGTACCCTGAAATGACAGCTGAATAGGGTCGAGCCCCCCTGCGCCCCCCAAATTTCATTCTGGCCGATGGCAAAAGAGAAGAAGGCACGCCCCTGGTATGATGTTTATGAAAGTTTACGAAAGCCATTTCGTTAACTAAGCATTTGCCCGTTAACAAATCGGCTTTCATAAACTTTTTTCTCAAAACCAGCTAAAGTTAGTTGCAGCTTTTTGACATAATTTTCAATGGGATACCTGTCAAAAAAGTTGACTACGGGCCCTTGTATTTTTGGTTCATGCTTACAGCCCCTGGCAGCCCTTGCGCATTCACAATATAACTTAGAAGAAGAAGCCACTAAAAGTTTGACAGTCACTCGATTTTTTCTCTTTGGCTAATTAAATTTTTTCTTTTGCACTTTTCTTTGGCCGGTGATGATCCTGAATTAATTATTAATAAAAAATAAATAAATTCATATTTTATTGTGTGTAAATAAAAGAATCCGTTGGACTTTCATTTACACGTCAAAGTGCACATCGCTCAGCATCTACACAATGCGTACGCGGATCTCTATTTGGAACGGAGTCCTATTTGTGACATCGTTGTTGTTGGTTTCCACTTGTGTCAATGGTCTATATGAGGATCAAATAAAGAAATTCGATTGGTAAGTGCAAGGAACACGTCAGCATAATCCAAATGTCCCATTGTCACACTTCATGCATACTAATTATAATAGGAGAGTTCAGCACATTGGCGCAATCAGGCAAGCACACTTGGAACTAAATTCCCTTAGTCCACGTTTGTTGGTTAGTACGCAAGAAAATGTTGTCGCAGTATTGGAGCCGAAAACGGGAAAAATGTTGTGGCGACAAGTGCTTGAGAATTCACCGCGCGGTGAGCTAAAATTAATGCAAGTTGGAACAGTTGCGGCTAATATAAACGACGCAGAGAGTACCGCTGCAGCTCCCACAAATTCAAAGCATGGATTCGATGTATTCACCGTGCAAGGGCATGCGCCTGCGTTAGTGCGTGGTTGGAATGTGGCTAGCGGTAACTTGGAATGGGAGTGGTCGTTGATGCCACTGCAAACGGAGCGTGCGGAGTCAGCATTTTGGTTCTATAAAAATGGTTTACTGTATCATGTAATACCGACATGGCGTAGTCATATTGAAGTAACTCCATATTTTGCTACTTCTGGTCATACGACGGAAACCACTGGTCGTATATCCGCAGCGTGGATTTCTGCGGACAAATGTGTATTGAGCGGTGGTTACTATAGCTGTCTAGAAGGAAATCAGTTAATCGGAATTGATTTAACAGCAAATCAGCCGCAGGTGTTGAGAAAGACACTAGCGGAAGTACCGAAGGACAAGTTGCGCGCTGTAGAGGTTGGCATTACTTTTTTTTTAATGTGCTGATTTATAAACATCTCTTCTTGCAGGGAATAAGCGGCGCTTATGTAATTGATAACACATTAGTTAGCATACACGAAGCCACAGCTGTTTGTAATAATTACAAAAGTAATAGTTTCTTGTTGGGAAAGTTTCAGCAACGTCGCGTTTTAGCGCTGGCAGATGTAGTAAATAATGTGAGTTTGATAAAAAATAAATGCATAGTAAAATCAGAACTAAATTGAAAATACTTGAAGGTTTTGCAAATACGAGGGCACTATGTTGATAGCTGTGAACCAGTGCCAGAGATGACAATTAATATGGATTATCCAGATTACTATGGCACGCCGACGTTGAAAACGTTCGCCTGCATGTCACATGGTAAAGGATGCCTATATGTGTTGGGTACCGAAGATGAAGCTATTTTGGCAGTGCAACAGAGCAAAATACGATGGGTACGCCAGGAGTCGCTAGCAAATATAGTGGCTAGTGAATTTATTGATTTGCCGCTTGGTGATGCAGAGGGCACTTTGGAAAATGAAATGAAAGGAAATACAGGTGAGTTGTACAGTAGTATGATATGCTAACAAATCGTAAAGTTAATATATAGAGGAGATCTTTAAACACAGACATGTCATAGTTAATGTGTAGAAAGTTCGTCTGATCCTATAGCTTATATGTATTTAAAATATGAAATTAATTGTTGTCCCATTTTTTCTGCTATCAATTGGAATCATTAGAGGATGCAACGGGTTTGGAAAGTGAGTAAAAATTTTTAAAAAAAGAAAGAAATCGTGATTTTGAAATTTATGATTTTGTACTTATCATTTGGCTGCGTTTTTTTTTTCTTTAAAGTTATGTCCTAAATCGCAATATTACCAGTCTTAATCCTATAAACTATTTTTGCCTGTTTGTATAAAAGACTAAAAACGCCCCATAGTCAGGTTTGTGTGCAGTTAAATTGCTTAAGCTTTTATTTTCGTTTCGTTATTTATCTTACGGTTTGTGCTTACGGAATTGTAAAAACAATAGAGTTTTTAGAAAAAATTGATTTAACCCTCTTTCTCAACAGGTGATATTTCTAGCGCTTTCTTTCGTCGCATCTCTACCCAAGCTTTACAAATTAAGAGTATTTTTCTACACGTCGTTGGCTTGGGCCAACCTCCCAGTGATACGCAAAAAGCTGGCCTGGTGCGTGACTCCTTCGGGTTGCACAAAATGTTGGTGGTGCTGACACGTAGCGGCAAAATCTTTGGCATCGATAACATTAATGGTAAACATCATTGGCAACAGTATTTGCGTGATGTACAAAATTTTGTGAATCAGGAACCAATGCGTTTGCTGGTACAACGTACATCCAAGCACTTTCCGTTGCAACCACTATGCACTATTGTAGCAAAGGAAAAAGTATATGAAATTTTATAATTTTTGTGGGCATAAAATTAAACATTGAAATGTGTGCTTTTGCTCTATTTAGTCAACTGGCAATGGTGTACTCTTCCGCTTCAATCCCATTAATGGCAAACCGGCCGAAGGTGGCCTATTAAAATTGAATTACAAAATTAAGCAACTAACATTGCTCGCGGAATCTGAGAAAGAGTCTATTAAGGGACTATTGCTACTTGATGCCCAAAATAATGTCGCCGTATATCCGCAATACGTGCAAGAACTGGTAAAATTTTACTAGCTTAGCTTATCTCCCAGGATTTTCGTATATACATACAGTCATACTTATATTTAAACTTTTAGGCACATGAGATGTACTTGTTTACTGCCGACAAATCCACTGCCACACTTGATGGATTCTTTGTAGAATTCAACGATGGTGTAAGTGCTGCTCAATGCGTATACTATGTTATGAGTTATTATGGTTTGATATTTTAATAATGTTTACTTTTTAGGCTTTATCGTGCCTTCCTATCTGGAAAGTACGCCTTGATGGCCACAATGAAGACCACCAGTTAATTGCTATTGCTGCGAAAAACCCACTAGAGCATGTGCACTCCCAAGGACGTGTGCTAGCAGATCGTTCTGTTCTATATAAATATATCAATCCAAATTTGATTGCTGCGGTAACACAAGCAACCGATCCCACACATAAATGTAAGCAAAAAAAGATTTTAGCAGCATTTCATTTTAATTTCCTTCTTTGCCTCTATTTCACAGACTTACTGAACACCTATCTTATCGATGCTGTCTCTGGTTTAATTGTATTTTCTATGACACATCGCAGAGCGCGCGTGCCAGTGCATATTGTGCATTCGGAAAATTGGCTTGCATATTCGTATTATAACGACAAAGTGCGACGCACTGAAATAAGTAATATTAGTAATCTATGATTATAAGTATTTTTGTTGGTAATTGTAATCTAATTTTTACAGCAACAATTGAATTATATGAGGGTAAAATCCAGGCTAATAGTACAGTTTGGAGTTCGATGAATGCGCCACCAATGCCCATGGTGGAACGGCAGTCCTACATTGTGCCCACTATTGTGGAGACGATGCGCGAAACGATTACCGAGCGTGGCATTACAAATAAACATGTGTTGAGTAAGTGTACCTATTTCGGTAAAAGCTTGTATTTCAAAGTAAAGAAATTAATTTTTATCCTTAATAGTCGGTACGACGAGTGGCGCTATTATTGAGATGCCTTGGGCTCTACTCGATCCACGTCGTCCAATCACTTCTAATACACAGGGCCGCGAAGAGGGCGCAATACCTTACATTCCCGAATTGCCATTGCCAACGGAAAATATTATCAACTACAATCAGACAATTGCACGATTGAGTAATATTTTCACCGCACCCAGCGGACTGGAGAGTACATGCTTGGTTCTGGCGACTGGTTTAGGTGAGCGCACCAAAATAATTTCGTCTTTTTAATAGAGTGATAAGCGAAAATTAGGAGCTCCACCACCAAACTTAAGAAGCATTTACTAAATGCCTTAATTATAAGCACTTTTGATTAAAAAATAGCACATGCAAATTTGTGTCTATGAAGCTTTAAACTAGTTATTTTATTCTTACATTTTTAAATGTTTCTAAACTGAAATTTACACTATTTATTTATCTCCTTTGCAGATATGTTCGTTACTCGCGTTGCACCATCGAAAACATTTGATTTGCTTAAAGAAGATTTTGATTACATTTTAATTACTGTTGTGTTGTTGGCACTAACAAGCGGCTCATTAGTGGCGAAACATCTGGCTTCACGTAAACAATTGAAACAAGCGTGGAAATAAAAGCTTGAAGTTAGGCAGCGTGCAAAGACTAGAAAGTAATAAGTTAGCATCATTAACTTAATTCAATTTGATACCTATAGGCAATTGAAGGTACATATAGCATAAATGAAAAACAAAAAAAGTTAAATAAATAAATATGTAATAAAATAAAGTAGAGTAAACTTTAAAAATCGTATGTGCATGCATATGTGTGTTAAATTAGCTAACAGTGTGCTGTTCTCTTAAAATTGCAAGCGCCACTGCAACGGCTTATCAATACAATTAAATTTGTTTCCACTTTCACTTTCCTTTGTTTTGTTTACCATGCAGTATGTTTGTATTATTTTTTTTTTTTTGCATTTGTGTTATTGTCTTTTTACTATTAGCTTTGTATATGCTCAATGAAATGAGTATACTTATTTTTATTCTGCTGTACCAAAAAATCTATATAGAGCATTTGCAATGAGGCGAATAATATTTGTAGAACAGGTGAATGATATACGTTTAAAAATTTAATTATTTTAATTGCATTTGTTTAATAAATTTAAATAATATAAAACAGTTTTTTTTGTGATGCATTCGTTCTTAATATTTGCTCACAGCAAATGGATTTAGTAGCCAAATGAGCTGAAAAAACTTGCATACTTTTTGGGAAGTTTAATTTTTCATTTATTGTGGTCAATTCTAATTTATGGCCCATTGATTTGGTACTACCCAGTACAAAGACAAATATCAAGATGAATGCCAAAATTAAAAGGGATACGAAGAAGATAACGATAGAAAAAATGCATAACACTGTTAAAAATTTGCTTGATTTAATAGTATTTTTTTGATCAATATTTGTTGAAATTGATCGATTTTTCCTATTTTTAAGTTTGAACTTACATCGTTTTTATTAGACAACGAGCAATCAGCCTCATTGCGTAAGTCGTAAATGAGGCTAAATTTTGCGACTCGACAACAGTAGCATTGTCTATTGTCGTACTGAAATAAGTAAACGACCAAAATCGTCGAAAACTATACAGTGCTGCCAAGTTTTTCCGTTTTAATACACTAGTCGAGTGGAAAATTTAGGCAATGACGTGAAATTTTCGATACGATTCGACTCTCGAAAAACGACTTGCATTCGACACGACTCTCGCAATGAGGGTGAATATTTTCTAAAAAAATAATAAACAAGTACTTTTTAAACAATAAATAAAACCGACTTCAATTGTCATATAAATTTAAGAGCACCGTTAATTCCTTTATGATTCAATGATCGGATCTAAGCCGAATTAGTATGGGACCACCTCTCAGGTACCACCTTTTCTTTACAAAAATAATTATAGAAATCGGTTAACGTGGTTCAAACTTATGCGGTAAAATACATACATAAAAAAAGATATATTCCGACGAATTGATAATCTCCTCCTTTTTTGAAGTGGGTTAAAAATTAAATAAACAAGAAATTTAAAAACGATTTTTTTTTAAGAGACGCTTTTTTAGTGGTTAATAAATCGAGCCCCCACCCCTTAATCTCGAAATTGGTTTTTGTGGAGTTATTTCTATCCTATTAAGTAATATACGTTCTAAATATGAAATAAATCGGACCATACATGCGGGGTTTCTAAATATGTATCTCGATTCCTGCGCCACCTATCGGGTAAATTTCTTTTCATGTAGGTTAAAAAGAAAAAATAAAATAAAACAAAAAATAATACACAAAAATAAAAGATGTGTATTTATTTAATTCAATTTATCGAAAAGTCGTCGTCGTGGCATATTGCCGTTTTAGAGTTGAAGTGACCCCACGACAGTCGGGTCTACGTAACCGGAACGACCCAGATTTATATCTGGCCAAGGACTGTCACTCCAGCAACACTCCCCAAAAGTCTTTGGGGAATTTGTATGCTGCTACAACAACAACAACAACGACGTTGACGAAAAATATACAAAGACGTCGACGACTTCAACCGTAATAGGGCTGAATGCTGCACTAAACCTCAGTTTTAATCATAAAATGTATAATATTACTATCTCCGCCAAAACAAAAACCTAAACGCTTTTTTTTAAATTTTTTGATTTTTTGAGTCATCCAGCCTCCAGCAAGCGATTGATATGTGTTTAGGGGAATACCCCAATTATAAAAACAATTTATTTGCCGAAATATTTAATATCTCTAATTGCATCTGGATTGTTAACATCGAGCATTTGTGTTTATTAATGTTTTACTTGATGGTTTCTTTTGTTTATTACATACGTACATATACTTGCATATGTGGTTTTGCTGATCACTAAAGAAATATTTACAATCACATGTCTGTAAGTATGTAGCTACATTAGGCTGGTCCGAAATAAGTAAAGTCGGATTTTTAATGCTCTCACCGCCTAGGATTGTTCTATATCGAAAAAATAACACCTATTTTTTTAAACCAAATATATATAGAGGTCGCTCAAAGCACTCAAGGTTTTCCCTGTAATTTATATGGGGAAAAAATACTTTTCGTAGAAATGGAATGGAATTCTTGAAAATCAATATATTTCGATCGGAAAACTCTGGTTCACTTCAGCAGACTTCCAATAACAATACCCATCTATTATTTTAACAATTTTTAATACTAAAGATTTTGTATTTATCCCCCATTGCATTTTCTGGAGGTTTTTGGCGGATATATAAAATATAGTGACCTACTATGAAAAAATTATTAAATAAATAATTGGATGTGATTATTGGAAATCTCCTGAAGAAGAACATTGAAAAATATAGATTTTTAAGAATTATATTCCATTTCTACGAAATATTTTCAGATTTTTTTTTTATAAACAAATAAACAAATGCGTAGGACAGCCAGCAAAAAAATTCCAAAAAATCAACGCGAATTTTCAGACATTTGAAATTTGCACATTATTAAACTAAATTTTAATGGGCTATAAAACTGCATACCTGAATTCGTTTTAGAAATTCGTATTAAAAAGTTCGCGATTTTGCTGAAATTTTGCAGATTTTTCCTAATTTTTGCACCCAGTATCATTATTGGATTTAAATGGGATTTGCTAAAACATAAGCCATATTTTAAAACAAAATAAAAAAAAGAGCCGTACGCTCAATTTTGGGAGTAACAGTATGTATATGTATGTACATTGGATATGCATACCACTTTACAAGCAACCAAAAAGAACCTCGCAGTAGACCCCTCAGCATCAGTGTTTTTGTAAGGCATTTCCGAAAAAATTGTTTTGGCCTGGGTGATACCTACATTCGGCAATAGTTAAAATACCTTTTTAGAAAAGTTAAATGATTTTTGGTGAGCTTTAATTTATTGACATTCGGGTGGTACGTTGGGGTGATAAAAGTGGATACTAGAGGTCAATAAACTTTCGAACAAAAAAAAAATAAAATTCTCCCCGAGACCTGAATAACGAATCGAATTAAATCTTAACGAATTCTTTAAAACTTCTTTGCAATGCAGAATACTCTGAAAAAATGGTTTGCAGGGTATGTATATTTGTAAAAGCATGTACATACATACTATAGTAGTTCTTCGAATGTTAAGCAAATTCTACATAAGCGCCCAATCAAGAATCTTGCCATTCACACTAGTTTTAGATTATACAAAACAAACATTTCGGCATTACGCTAAGTAAATCCAGTTTCAAGTTTGGTTGATTGTGAAGCCGTAAGTCACACAATCGTGAATATGTATGTAGGTATGTATACCATTAGCCGTAAAGCTTAATTAAAATAAGTAGTTCCCATAATCAATTGAATTGCATAATTACTAACTACATACATAAATATATAAAGTGTGAAGGCGGATGAGGTCTTGTCCATTCAATGGTAAAATGGTAAACGTAATGATTTTTTATTTTTTTTTGCGAATTATACATACATACATACATGTAGCTAACGTATCCGCATGAATTTGTATGGGTATTCACCAAATCGAGCACTCTGCCAAAAGAGCAAATTAGCTTAAGCAACAACCACTAATCTTGCTCAATTTGGTGAATACCCCTTGTGTAAAAACTTTCATTCTCCAAACTGATTACCTGTTAGCCTCGAAATGAAAATTTATTCGTTAGGATTATGTATTTACACTTTTATGTCAGTTGGATATTTATTCTACTGGAACAAATGGAGAAAGTAAGTGTTTTAGAACGCTTCTGCAGGCAGGTCGATTTATTAAAAGTCCTTTTAATGACATGAGAAACTCTTATAGATTATGGAACTTTTTTGCATTCTAGAATTCCCCAGAAGATAATTTACGTAGGTCTTCTTAAGTGAAGCCATTGTAAAAGGCCTACCGAAGAAGGGCTGACAAAAGTAATTGTCTGCATGAATTCTAGAAGGGATCTGTCTATTTACGGTTTACTACTTTGTTGCAGTCAACATAAGTACCCGCCTCTGTGCAGCCAAAAAAGGGCACCCAAAAAGGCAAGGAAACCCCTTACGTTAAAAAGCTGAAATTACAACAGACGGTCAATACATTCGCTACTCGACTCTCACACCTGCGAAGTGCGAAGAGCTTGAAATGCTGGCGGACAATAAAATCGGCGGAACATTTTTCCTAGAGAGTTAGGCGACTTACGGAAGATTTGAAGACAAGAGTTGTGACCTAGTGACCGATGTCCAGAACGTAGGGAATACTTTTCCACCCTATTGAATGGTACCAGCACGGAAAGTTGTGGAAAAGACGAATCCGAGCCCCCAGTCGATGTTTCACCGCTTGACTATGACGA
>NW_016160829.1:57001-58806 GCF_001687245.7 Rhagoletis zephyria | reverse complement strand
ATAAATACTTAGCTGTTCTAACTGCGGTAATATGGCTCTGAAAAAAAAACTAAATAAATACGAAATGTATGCTAGCTGATGAAAAATGTTTTCCTAAATTCGAGTGTAAACTCTCAGAAGAAATATCCCGAGGTTTATCTGTCACAAATGGTGATGAATATAAGACAGTATTTTTCGGATCCAGGAGAGCATTTATCAGGAATAAGCTGACCACTTTGTACTTTTTATATTCAAGGCAAAAAATAATTTGTCAATTTTAAATATATGATTCTCTGGTATAAATATAATGATATTATAATATTGGTCAGCGTTTTTTTAGTACAAGAAGAAGAAGAAGAAGGGATGGTGAAGCTGAGTCGCTTTTGCTATGTCCGTCTCCCTACCTGTTTGAATGGAATTTTAAAAATATTCGATTGAAATTAGGTACGCGGGCGTCTTTTTTTGTAATGCAATAATCTTTAATTGGAACCAACAATATCGGAAAATTAGATTTAGGAAGCTTTATTACGAAGATATTTTTCTAGAGGGTAACCATCTCTTTAAAAGTTGAATGCTATTTAACTAATAAATTTAATTAAGCCTTATAATGCGTACATCAAACGAAAAAGATTTAAACAATTCTGTTTAAAAGTCAAATTCCAATTAAGTTATAAGTTAAATGAAATACTACAATATGGATGTCATTCGAAATGGGTTTAGGAAATATTTGTTTTGAAAGTTTTTTTAAAGGGGTTGCCACCTTTTTGAAAATCAAATTCAGTTTAATTAATAAATTAAATTAAATATTACATACGGATTTCAAAGACGGGAGGTTGAAAAATCTTTATTCTTTTAACGTTTTCAAAATGTGTTGCCACCTGTTTAAGAGTCAAATTCCAATTAAATTATAAGTTAAACGAATATTGATGTCACTCGAAATATCTTTTGAAAATATTCGTTTCGAATTTTTTTTAAGAGGATTGTCACTTTATAAAAAGTCAAATTCAATTTAATTAAAATGTTAAATCAAATATTATAGTGCGGATTTTAAACAAACGAGGTTGAAACAATCTTCATTTCTGTATTTTCAAAATGTGTTGCTACCTGTTTAAAAGTCAAGGTCCATTAAATCAATCAGTTCATTGATATGTTACAATATTAATGTCAAGCAAAACAGCTTCAACAAATATTTATTTCGAAAAAATTTTAAGAGAGTTGCCACCTTTTTAAAAGTTATATTTAAGATAAATTAAAAATGGTAATATGTATGTTAAACGAAAACTTGGGGAGGCTGTACCTCGAAAATAGTTTTGAAGTGGTATTTTCACGATTTATTAATTACTGAAAATTTCACACATCGAGTGACAAAAATATGAATAATTTCGAAACTAATTATAGCAGAAAAATGTTTATTAAAACAAATATTTATAACAATTTGACGTTGTTGCTTCCTTTAAATAAAATGTGGGTGACAGGTAATAAGATCAACGGAAATAAGGTCAATTGACTTTATTTCCCACCCTGGTGCGAAATAAAGTCAATTGACATTATTACCTTTTTAAAAACGAAATAAAATCAATTGACATTATTTCTCTTTCAAACATTAAATTTGCTTAGCTTCGCGGCGGCCCGCGTCAGCGCGCCACACCGCGCGCGTCGCGCTCGCGCTCGCGCCCCGCGTACCCCGCGCGACCGGCGCGCACACCGCGTCACGCTACGCCGCGGGCCCCCCGGCCCCCCCTCCCCGTCTCCCGACGTGCTGTAGCGCAGGTAGATTAATTTTTTGTATACGTTGAAATAAAATTTTTATATATTTTAAACATCGA
>NW_016160829.1:24677-56407 GCF_001687245.7 Rhagoletis zephyria | reverse complement strand
TTTGTTGCACTTTTTTGTAGTTTTCTACAAATTGTTGAACTTGGGTATATATGGGGTTTGTCTGAGAATGAACTAAATTTGAATTGAAAATTCTTAAAAATAAATAAATAAACATAAGGGGCACACAATATCACTTGGAAATGGCGTGCTATAGATATGACCGATACTGTATACATATTTTAAATGCAAGTACGGATACTGCTACAAAAATAGTTAGTATTAAAATTGGTAAAATTCTCCTGAAGAGGAACGATTCATCATGTTCTGCACTTCACGGATGCTTTTTCGTCATTAAAAGGGCAAAAAACAGAAAAAAAAGTAAGTGTGTCTGGGCCACACTGGAGAAGTGAAACCTACGTTACATATCTACTTTGTCTCATAACCAATACTTATATGTAGGTACATATATATCTAATTGCTAAATATTATATTTTATCTTTTTTTCTTTCGAAGTAGATCTCTGCCTCTAACCTTTAAATTTTCCTGGTCTTCATCTTTGTTTTTATCGTTTTCTTCATCCATTTGAGGTACGATGACGTGATATGATGCTATGTGATGTGGTAATGCGATGCAATGTGATGTGATATCATGTGATGTAATAATGACATAATCGATAAAAATATCTATAACAAAATCGATAAAAATATCGATTCCCAAATCGACAAAAAATATAGATTAAAAAATTGATAAAATTATCGATAACAAATTCGATTAAAACATATCGTTAGAAAAATCGATGACAATATCGATAAACATAGCGATAACAAAATGGATACAAATATCCAGAATAAAATCGATAACAAGATCGATAAAAAAACCGATAACAAAATCGATAAAAATATCGATAAATATATTGATAAAAATATCGATACCGAAATCGATACAAAATATCGACACAAAATCAATAAAAATATCTATTATTAAATCGATTAGTCCCGAGAATACCGAACTGCCCTTATTTTAATCTTTCTTCCTCTATCCTCATCTTTACTCTTATCGATATCCTCATCCTCATCTTTTTCTTAATATTTATCTCTGTTTTTAAATTGCTGGTGAAACCGGTTGATAATCTATAAGTTCCAATAGAGGTAAGGAACTTTGGCGTCAATGTTGACAGTGTTTATTTAACTATAAACGAACTATTTATTTAAAACCATAAGCAGAAGACATAATTAGTAGAAAAACTCTGACACAAGTAAGTAGTAGCTAATTTGGTTCGCGTACTCGTCACACCCGTCACAGTGTCTAAAATTCATATAACTCGTTTGGATTAAATTGTTTTTGTTTTTTTTTTTTGGCATTCTGTATACCTCGGAAAGCTATTAGAAAATACTCGTTTTAAAATTTTTAATTACAATTTAAGTATTAAGCCTTAAAATGTGAGTAGAAATGTCACACCCGTCACCGTGGAATGAGCCATATATCGAAGTTTAAGTTCGGACAAAGCCTTACACACAAGTATATTAAGGTGCCTCACCAGAAAAGGTTGCGATGATATGAAAATACTCGTACCTCAAAAAATCTCATTATTCTATGCAGACTTTTGAGCTTAAACTCTACTATCAGCTGGTGTAAAATATTGGAAAATTGATTTTTAAAAACAAGTTTTATTTAAATATAAAAAATTATAATTTTGAAGGTAATTTCAAGTGGACCCCCACCTCTAATAAATCGCAATATTTTTCATCCATATTTTGGTGGAAGTCTAAAAATATCACAAACTTTATAATTCCGATGGAAAAACAGTAACGATTTTTTTTTTTTTTTTTTTGTATGGAAAGTGATGCACTCTAATGTATATACTTAAACAGTAAAATTAAACTCCAATTTAAATGAAGAAAAGTTTGGCTTTTTTATGGGCGGACATTTTTAAAATGAATCACAAACTTATTTCCGAAATCACTAACCCCCCTTCATTTGCAGTTTACTAGTTATGCTAATTATTGTGCAAATGTTTTTCAGCGTTGGTGGCTTCAAACTTAATTAATTTCAAAACCTTTATAGCATTTAACATGCGTTTAATATTTAGTAGATGCTATTTGAATTAAACCAGCTGTTTTTAGTTAGGTAGACAAAAAAAATTAGGGAAACACAACATTCTCCGAAACAATTGCAGCAATTCGTGCAATTCATGCTCGAATACTTACTTAGTTTTCTGAACAGCTGTTGAACTCTGTACTCTGATCTGATTCCTGCTTCATTCAATATCCGTCACGACTATGTCTGGCCGTAACCGTGCATTCATGTTGGGTCATATATACATACATATATAGCTTATAGTATGTTCATGTGTACATATGTACTTATGAACATTATATGTGATGCTTTATCTCGTATGTATATAAAGATGTTTGTGTTTGTCATATGCGCGTGTTTAGTTGCTTACTCTTTTATATTTAGCACCAAACAGTAAAATGTTAATTTTGCCACACAATTAAATTTTCATTATTTAGTTGAATGAGATAGCTACTAGCATTGTACTAACAAACATATGTACATACATGTAATTAGCTTGTGCAATGCGGCAGCTATTGGCTGCCAACCGCAATCATACTCCAATTGAATGAGTAATTATTAGTTTGCTGTCAAAGGTTATCTCCGTCAGCCAAAAACGTAAATGAAATTAAAATAAAATTTATGAAATGTTAATTAACATAGGCGTGGCATATCTACATATGTATGTGTGTGGTAAAAAGCTTAAATTTATTTTCTACATAAGTTAAGGTAGCTAAATATCACACTGACCAATTACTAAATCCTCTAAGCTTTAACAAATTTCTAGTTGTTTGATCCGCAATATCTGTCAGGGAGGAAAACTGTGTATTCTAGTGTGCCTTTGCACTTACTCGATAAATAATCGATAATAAAATCGATAAAAATATCGATAACAAAATCGATAACAAAATCGATAAAAATATCGATAACAAAAGCACCTTTTTCGTGTGAAACTTCCGTTGAATTTGCCAATTTACTCTCAACCAACCAACCGCCGCTAAAGAAGTTTCACTTCAAACAATTGTTGGTTAAGACATTCGTGAATAAAGGTAACCGATACACAGTGGGAGAAATTACGAAAAAGCTGCGCAATATTCCAAAAATCAAAGTTGTCCGACTGTTTCAAAACATGGTAATTTGTCAAGAGTGAGGTCCATTGCGTAATGGATGAAATGTATAAGGCACCTTTTTTTTGTATGTTCTTCACTAGAGCAGTTTCAACTTGCTATTCTCACAAAGTGTTTGTGCTGCTTTTCTCATTGGCCCTAAAATTGTGCTTCGGAAATTTGATTTTAAAATAGCGCTTAAATCACTTAATTATTTTATGCGAGATAGAGAGCGTATCTGACGGTATCTTAAATAATCTAAGTCATTAAATTAAAATTTTTACACAAGTAAATATACCTGAAAATTAATTGTAAAAGCTGTTAAAAAAAATATATTTATAACAATATTTTTTTTTTTAATTTGATTGTTGAAAAGTTGTGATCGCGGGAGACCGGGCTTTTCTGCACTTTGAAGATAATAGCAAAAATAACGGCGATGGTATTTTCAGCAACAATAGTCGAGAGTTCTAGATTTAATTTAAGCCTAAGTGGGGGTTTATGTCACCTTTGGTTCTTTGCTAGAGCTTCCTAAATATAAGACTTTGAGTTTTCAATAAATATCGTTACATGGAAATTGGCTTATTTGTGGGCGGATTTTGCCTATAGTAACACCTTATACTAATGTTCACTAAGGAACCTTGCGTTCCAAATTTTTACTATATATATTTGGCTAGTGTCTTCGTGATTTCTCCCACTGTGCGATATGCTCTTCTATACCTTTGGTTTGGTACCTACATAAACTGTATAAATTTCTACGAAGACATGCTTATCACGCTTTACGCTGATCACCATTAACACATTACTGTCCAGTGGACAGTGTCCGTCCACCACCAAATGTTACCGCCTTCTTATTTCATAATCACGTACCTATATATTCTCTGGAATTCCGCATAACTGAATACATTCCCATATCTATGATACATATATAGTTACATTACATTCATGTCTAGATATATGTTATATCCTCCATTATGTAGCAGTGTCAACATGCGGTCCCGCCACATTCAAAGCAACACATAATAGTGAACTAGTTTTAATTGTATTCAAAGCGGATTTGAATTTAAAGAGCGTGTACACAAATATGCATAAGTGCACATATGTATGTATGTATGTATGAGCCACATTGTAAAATTTATTATTTTCTTAACGCTTATTATAATTAATTAATAAACCCTTTATCTCGTTTTCTTTTCACGCCAATTTTTTTTTCTACTCGCAAACAGTTTCTTGATTTTGTTTATCCATTCAAAATGTGTACGTACTTATTCGGTTATTCATATTTCATTTTGAAAAGTTCATAAAGAATTCGGACATATATTTGCACGATTTTTTTTTCACCATTCAATTCAATTGGCTGTTTATTGCCGCAAAGCCGCTGTCACGCCCATTTGTTAAGATAACAAACAAAAGATGGAAAAAGATAACAATTAAAAACTATTTTATTTTAGACCCCTGGACATTTTTGCTCCATTTTTCACATTTATAAACCTTTTAACTGGGCTTTTTTTCACACACAAAACACAAAACATTATGAGGAAGTGTCTTAGCGTGCAAAGTGAATTGCGTTGATAGACTACTTTTCATACCAGCCCCCAGCTCCGAATGCTTACGCAACACTCCTGCCACCAATTAAGTGATTTTCAACCTTGCAAAGTTCATTGGAACTTCACAGTTTAATTAGATTTTGCTAAGCCAACAAACATTCAATTAAATAAACATACACACCAGCTTCTACAAGTGGCTGCCTCCTATCTAATCAGTCACCAGAAAATATTCTGTGCAGCAATGAGTTGATACTTTTCTCCAACGGCTGCAGTGTAGTTGTTACACTTTATGATTTATTAAGTATTTCTGGGGACTGTTGGCCACTTTGTTGTCAGTCATTGGCGCTTGTCCGTCCGCCTATTGCCAACCGATATCCACGCCGGAATGGCTGTCAATCTGTTTGCTGATATGGAAAACCCTTAAACCACAACCGCTTCACTCCATTGGCGTGGGCGTTATTGATCATCGTTTAGCTCTAATCTGCTTACTGATCTACATATATATATCTTACATTCTTTCATATATGCATTTCGTTCGATTTTTTCAATTTTGCATGCCTTTCTCACTCACTCATTGGCGTCGCCCGCTTACTTACCAGCTTAGTCATTGCGTTTTGCGAAGTAATTTGCATATTATCGCCAGCCGCCGCGTTACACTACTTTCGCGCTCTGAATGCGACACTTCTAAACATTTATTAAATATAATTTTTTATGCTGCTAATTGGCATATATATATTTAATTAACCGGCAGCATGTCAAAGCAAAGGGTTCCGCCATTAATAACCGCATTTAGACAATACCGTTCTAATCTGAGCTCAGCTGTGTGTTGAGTGGTGTGTTGAGCTCCACTGAGCTGGAATGAGCTACGCTAAGTATAGTGAAATGGAGAAGTGATTTTAAGCTCCGAAAAGTATATAAAAAGTGGTAAAAAAAAGTAAGCTAAGCATCGTTGCAGCAGTTAGCAGGTCCGGTAGCAAAACACGAATGATGATGAATGGATTAATGACTGGTAAATAAGCTTATAGAGCTTGAGGTATGGCAAATGTAAAGGTGAAGGTGTGTACGCGAAAAAATTATTAATTTTCAAAGTTTTGATTGGTTTTTTCCCCTTTGCAGTTTTAAGGATAACAAGAAAATTTTTTCGAAAACACTTCTCACGGCATCTCTAAAGGCCTGATGGCTGTGCAGAATCCTTTATTAAAAGAAACGGGTGCGCAGAAAACGGGAACACTGTCAAAACAATTTTCAGCGAGAGAGAAGTACAGTGTTAACTTCGGTATTGTGCACAAAAGAAGCCTTATAGGGGGATAGCATATTCCCCGCGCTTCTTGAAAATATATCTTCGCGACTAATGTACTTCTTTTGAGCTCTTTTTGGGAGATTTTTTCGACTATGCGTGTATAGAATAGGCGGATTCTACATGTAATTCTAAGCAAATTTTCCAAAGAAATCAGGGGCCTTAAATCCACTGGAGTTTTCCAGAATTTTTTTTTTTCCAGAAGTTTTTAAAAAGAAAGAAACCCTCTTAAAATGTCTAAAAATATTCCAAATATTATTTCAAGTTATCAGATATCTATGTTTATCCAGTCATTTCTAAGTGAAGTGAGGTCTCGCATAAAGTCGATATTTGATTTCATCAAAATGAAAATTACCCTGTATCAACAAAAAAAGTTCTTACTCCAATAAATGAAACCTTATTAAACACCTAATGCTTGAAATTCGAAAGAACGATTTGATGACCTCACGAAAATTATATGTACCTACATAGTATGTACATATGTATGTACATATATAGTACATATAAACCAAAAGTTTGTAACCACCCTTTCGTTTGACACCCACATTTTAATATTATATTTAACTTGTGTATAACTAAACTAAATTTGACTTTTACCAAATCAAAATCAATTACCAAACTGACTTGAATAAAGTTGAATTTAATTTTTAAAACAGGTGTCAACCCTCTTCAAACAATGCAAAAATATTTCTAATGTTAAAATTAAAAATTTCTTAGCACTCTTTCATTTGTCACCCATACAAATTATATTGATATTTCCTATAACATGCGCATAACTAAATTAAATTCAGCTTTTTAAACAGGTGGCAACCCTATTCAAAATGTTTTTAAATTAAACCTCCTTAAACCTCGCTCGTCTAACACCCATGTTGTGATGCACATGTATGTATTTCAATTATCAACATAATTGCCTTAATTCAAGTTAAATTTGATTTTTAAACATGTGGCAACACTCCATGGTATAGTTCTGAAACAAAGACTTTTCAAACCCATCTCAATTGATACCCGTCTACGATTAATTCATTCAACTTATTAAATAATTTGAAATTAATTTTTTAAATCGCTGACAATCCTCAAAAATATTCTAAACTTTAGTTTGAAAGATTTTTAACAATTGTATCGCTTTACACCCATATTTTAATATTTCATTTGATTTCGGAATAATTTCTTTAGACTTGACTTTTAAAAAACGTGGAAATCTTCTTCAAAGTATTTTCAACCTTTTACCTTTTTATAGTGCGTTCCCACAGCACTGAAATCTGAGATTTCGCGAAATCTTTCGAAAACCAGTAGGATATCCCATATATTTTCATGATTTCGATTTCTTAGATTTCAATCAGATTTCAGTGGAATCCTATCGAAATCCTCACAAGCAAACAAGCCTTTCGATACTAAAAAGTTCAACCCTGCGGACTGATTCACTTGCAATGTCAAAATTCTCTACATAAAAAAAGCACGCAAACACAAAAACATATTAGCAAATATAAGAAAAATCCAAAGAAACCAAAGATTTCAGTGCAGTGGGAATGTAATATTAAACATCTTTCGTATTTCGATAATCTAATTCGCCTAACTCAAATTAGCTTTGCATTTTTAACAGGTGGCAACCCTCCTACATGTAGTTAAGAAATACTACTTTTTTAAGACCATTTCGATTGATATCCACATCGTAATAATTGTTTTAACTTTTTAAATTATTGGAATTTAATTTTTTAAAGGTGGCAACTCTTTTCCATATAACACAGCCACAGGCCAAGGCCCTTTAATTTGACATCTCATTTTTGAAAATCCAACGAACGTTGCAGATCTAATGGCATTAGTTATTAAATAATTTGAATTAAATTTTTTAACAGGTGGCAACTCTTTCATTTGACACCCAAGCCCTTTCATTTGACACCCCACTCTTGGAACTCGAACGAACGGTGCAGATCTGATGACCTGGACAAAAAATCACTTCGCGTATACGAAAACTTTCTTTTGAATATTTTTTTTTTCTACTTAAAAAAACGCAAAATTTTAAAATTTAAGCATCAGATCGACTCAAACGTCATTAGTTTTGTGAAATCTAAAAGAAGTGGCGCGCAGATGTATGTTGTATTTTATTTATTATGCGGAATCCGAATTCAGGCTCCTTACTACGTATGTACATTTAGCTTTTTTTTTTGTAAAATTCTTTAAGTGTTACTTTAATGGGAACAGGAAACCACTAAGAGGTAGTAAAAATTATTTTCAAATTTATCATTGGCGCCACGAACTGCCATAACTGCAACTAAGCTCCGAGCTGTGTGGGCTTTCAAAAGAACAATGAGAAGACCGTTAACATCCTATGCACTACACACTAACATACATAGCTGCTCTATATAAATTCGCACTTTGACAAATATATGTATTTATTATACTCGTATATGTATATTTGCATATGAAAATTAGTACCACCCTCCGTGTCATTTTGTTGCTTTCCATTGTTGTTATAGCTACTTTTGTGCTAATGGGTGTGTAAGCATTAATGTGCATAAATACGCCGCTTTTTACGCTCCTATTTAAATTTTAGCTTTAGCTGCAGCATGCTCGCCAAACGGGCCAATGAATAATTGCACTAGTTTTCTAATGCGAACATTCGCACCTTATTTTCCACCTCCTCCTCCTCCTACATATTTTATGCATATTTCATATGTAGGATATATGTATGTGCGACTGAAATATAGTTAAAACATATATAAGCGACTAGATTACCAACATATTTCCTATTTAAAGTGAATTGGCTGTTTTGTAATGCAAATAGAACAGTGGGAGACGCCCGTTGTTGACAGCTTAAAAAAAAATTTGCTGCTCACTCAGGTTCGCTACTTAAGTCTTTTGTTTGCGCTGGATAAAACCCAGCCGCGATTTACTGAGTGGCGCTTTTTTTTATGAAATGCGATATGCAAACAATGTTGCACGAAATGATGTGGACCTTGAATTAAGTTTATTATTTTATAAGTGTACCAACAAAAATTACAAAAAAATTAAAAAGAAGACCTGATTCGTATATTTTTTTGGTGGTAGCTCATCGCACATTTCATAAATCCCATTAATGCATATTTATAAAATACCACAATTAACACGTGTCAACATACATTTTTGAAAGTTTTCGCTTGTCAGCGGTGAATTAAAATTGCAGAGACAGAAGGAAAAATATAAATCGCGCGCAGGCCTATCAATAAATTGCAATTAAACAAACAAACTGAAAAAGTGGCCGGCAATCAGTCATGCCATAAAGTAGCTGTAGCTAATTGCATGTAACATATTTATGTTCAAAAGTATGTATGTATGTGCATGTGTTCACTGCACTGCAGTACATTTGTTCACATGCACCACATTTTTAAAATGATATGTTCCGCAGCGCACAAACGCACATATTTTGTCTGAGTAATCGGTTTGCTGCTTCGCCGCTCTGTCATTCTGTCAATTTATGTTGAAGTTTATGGTCACATAATATACATACATATATGTATATATGTTCACGCGTAATTCATACATCAATTAATTTTTAATTATACATGCTACCTACCTATCACAAAGCAAGCGTCCATATCTCGAACGCAGTACGCATGCGCGCACTGGTAAGTAAACGCAAGCACATCAGTCCGTATGCACAACCATTTTGCGCAGTGTTGCAGTTGCATGTCGTTTGTTGCAGTCGATCCTTTACACGTCGCTTTTGCCACATTTTTTTTTATACAAGTTTACATCTGTATAGTATGTACTTATATATGTAGTTACAAGCCGCTTATTTATATTTAATTTTTGATTGGGCCGTTATCAACCGTAGACTGACAGCGGGCAGTCTCTGGTAATTGATGATTTCATAAATTTTATTTTATTTCAAATCGTTGCAGACGCAATCTTTCCTTTTATTTATATTAAATATAGATTAACAAATTTGATATCTCTCTTAAGTTTTAGCAGATCCATATAGTAAAATTCATGCTTTCGATAAAGTAAATGGGACAAATATTATAAATCCGAAAGTGAGTTTGTTTATTTGTTACGCTTTCACACTTTAACTAATCAACCGATCATCATGAAATTTTGTACACTGTTGTTATTTCGCCCAACTAAAATATAGGATAGATTTAATCTCGATCGTACAAGGGGGCGTGACACCTTCCATACAAACGGAATTTTTCATACTGCATATCACAGTAAATATTTGTGATAGACTACTAGAACTTGGTATGGGGATATATAAAATCAATTCAACACACATGGAGGAGCGCTGCCGCCTGTTTAAAAAATCAAATTCCACTATAATTAAGGGAATTACTTTTTTGAAAATTATATTAAAAAAATGGATGCCAAAAGAGTTGTAGTTTGAAAATATTTTGAAAGGGGCTGCCACCTGTTTGAACAGTCAAATTTGAATTAATTACTCGTAAGCTCTCTGGAAAATTTAAATAAAACGAAAGCTTGCTAAGAAACCTGCAAATTGAAAATTTAGAATATTATTGAGGTGTTTTACTAGGGTTGCCATCCGATTAAAATTAAAATTCAATCGAAATGTTCATGAAAAGAGTTTTCTTTCTAAACTATATGTGTGAGGGTTGCCACTTGCATTAGGTAATTGGAATGTATATCAAAATATGCGTGTTAATATGGTCTTAGTTGGAGAATGAGTTATTACAATATAGGTATTAATCGATAGTCTTATGTATAGCAGAGTTTCAACATGTTTAAAAATTCAAATTTAACTTAAATTATAGGAATTAGGTAATTTGAATACATATTTATGTATGTATCACAATGTGCGTGTCAGACGAAAGAGGTTTAAAAAGGTTGACAACTGTTTGAAAAGTTAAATTCCAAAGAAAAGCGAATCATTTCTAAACTATATGTATGTAAGTAACAAACAGTATCAGATGAGAGAGGTTTAAGAAAGTTTTGGTTTGAAAATATTTTGAAGATAGTTAAATCTCCTGTTTTTGGCATAGTTTAAGTATGTTGAGACTTATTGAAAAATATTACACCTAATTAGCACACATAAATTTCATAAACTCAGCGAAGCGGGTGATGACAATCTAATAAGCTATAAATTATAATTCCAAATTTAATGCTCAATTATGGAAAATGGTTATAAAAACCAACTAGCTTCCACCAATTCATGCATATTAGGCAGAAATATGGTCGTCCTTATAAATCCAAAGCAAAATCTTTGGTAAAGTAGAGTTCAGAATGTGGAGACATACTTGATTATTAGACAGCATCTTACGGTCTCCCTGCATTCGAATTTTGTTGTTTTCGAAATCACACTTTGCCTCATTGTTCATTAAAACATCTTTCTAAAATTCTAATTTCTTAAATTTCGGCACTGAGTTATAGCAAAATAAACTCTTCATTCTGTTAGAGCAGAAGTGTATTCATAGTTCTATGACGACACGGGATATTATTCCACATCTGTGACAGAATATTATATTCGTGCGAAGAAATATTACCGTCACACTATGGGGACACCATTGAGATACGGAACCCATTTGTCCATTGAACTTCGAGATTTGCGTAAAATGTTATTTAAAAGCCCTTTATCTTTGTTTTTGCTTTTATGTTTCTCTATTTCTTCATCTACATATTTCCCTACACCTTTGCCCTTATATTTATAAGTAAATTGTTTAAATTTACCTTGGTCTTCATTTTTGCGTTTATCTTTACGCAACTTTGTTTTTGTTTTTATTTTTACCTTTGCCTTTATCCTTTTCTTTTTCTATGTACGTACTCACATTTACTTTCATTCTTGTATTGGTCTTTTTCTAAGTGGTATTCTTTAACCTTTTATTAGCAAGTTTTTGTTAAGTTACTACTATGTACATACACCCAAGGAGCACTTGTTTCAGCTCCAACCATTTCCGTGAGCAATTTCCGTTGCACCATTTCCGTGTGCAATTTCCGTTGAGTTTGCCTATTTACTCCCAACCAACTAACCGCCGCTAAAGAAATTTCACTTCAAAACAGATTTATGAATCCGAAAAAGTCTGTAAATACTGGCGCCAATTATGACTTGCGAGCAAATGTAATAAATAAATAACGAACAAACATAAAGTTAAGCATACAAATCGGCAACTTCCTCTTCTTACAATGACTCATATGTTCTATTCTACCGGGCTATAGCGGAAGCGTGGGTACATAAATGCGTATACTAGCAAAAACAAATAAAAAATCGCACCAAAATTGGCTATTTAATACTATTAGCCGTGAAAATAATCACGTGCTTCCTAATTGGGCGAAAAATCTACGAAATCACAACAAACAAATATGTCCATACATATGTACATTTGTATGTACAGATTTCATATGTAAAATACATTATTCATACACAGATATTTCGCTTACCAGCAACTAACTACTCGAGCCCCAATATTTCGAGTGTCTGCAAACCTAGCTTGGCAGCTGCCATCACAAAACTACCAACTAACAATTGAGCGTTACATTACACAATAACAGCATGGCTTATGAGACTTTATGCCACACATGCTGGCAACCTATAACTGGCCACAATACGCCAACCACCCACTCGCTTAAGAATATGCGACAACGTCACTCCACAACCACAAAAGTGCTAAAAAAAACAAAAACTATCACAAGGCAACATACATACTGCATCATAAATATGTTTTACTATACTTATGTACTTATTCATTTAATATTGTCGTTGTTGTTGTCATTATTTTGTTGACGTTGTTTGTCACGTTTCATTTGGCGCGTCAAATACATTTTAGCTGCTGTCAAAGTGTCAATTCAAATTCCTCCTATGCAGCATACATTTGATGCGGGTGTAGTATATTTATGCGCGCGCATTTTATTAACATGCAAATTAATTTAAAAAAAAATAATAAAAATTTAAATTTTAACAATTGAAATCGAAATTGTTATTGAAATGGCGCTATAACTGTAGCAAGCTGCTGTGCGGCCGTCGCCACTGTCACTGCCATTGTCAGAGTCAGCATCAGCGCCCAAGTTGGTGTTAGAATCTACACACATATACATGCGTACTTACAGTGGCGGTCAAAAATGGATGAATGGTGTTTCCTTTTTAATATTTACAATATTTTTAAAGCTGAAATTTTGTTGATATTTTTTTATAAAAATATGGTTCATTCCACAAATTTTTAACTAAATTTCGAGCTTTTTAACCAAAATTTTTAGAAATCTTTTGGGTGTGCAGTTAACAAGCTTATAAAATTCTAATAAAATAAGTGCAAGATTTATTTTTAATATTTTTTTATTGCTGGCGGCTTTTACGATTTTTTTTCATTCAAATATAAATAGCGAAATTTAAGGAAAACTGGCGTTGACTTTCTTATTTATTTTTTTGTAAACGGTCTTGCGCATATTCTTCCACAAAAATTTCATGTTTATATGGAAAAAAGTGCAAAACGCTGTCAACAAAAACAAAAATATTAAAAATAAATGCGATATTTTAGCCACTCAAACCTTGCACTTGTTTTACTAGAATTTTATAAGCTCGTTAACTGCGTACCCAAAAAATTTCTAAAAATTCTGGTTAAAAAGCTCGAAATTTAGATAAAAATTTGTGGAATTTTTCTAAGTTCTGTATAAAGTGTGATTTATGCAGTTTTATATTATTATTATTATTATTATATTTTTATAAACAAATATCAAAAAAAAACTGATCTTGAAAACATTGTAAATATTAAAAACGAAACACCACGCATTCATTTTTGACCGTCACTGTAGCTATGCGCTAGCCATTTATGGCATTGGCGCTACAATTCACGGTTATTATTAATTCGTTTTTTTTTTTCTTGACTTTTAAATAATAGCACAAGCTCTTGATTTCCAAAAGTGGTTGCCTTATTTCACGATTTGGCTAAAAGCAATACTTCCACCATACACTTTTCGTTGTTTGGCGGCCAGCAAGCGCAATTCTGTCAAATCGTTCGGAAAATAATAATTTTTTGAGCAGCAGCTGTCACAAGTTGGNAGACCACACCGAGTTTGGTACAAATTGGTAGAACGATTACCGATATATTTATATGTGATCATAAGTGGGCGGTGCCACGCCCATTTTCCAAAATTTTACCATAAACGTATTTCTTGGTAAAGAATTGTTGCAAGCATCAATTTTGAATAAATTAGCTTCAATATTTACTGATTTATCGAAGATTTTGTATTTCTCTAAATTACCGTTATATGGGATGTGGGCGTGGTTATCGTCCGATTTTAAAAATTGNTAATATTCTTATTTTTCGTCTAAAAAATATTGTAAATATCAATTTTGAGTGAATTATCTTCAGCAGTTACTAAAATATCGCAGTTTTCGTATTTCTGGAAATTACCGTGCACAAGTGCGCTCGGGTATAATTATAAATTAGATAAAACATGAATTTGTCATAATAAATATTTAGAAAATTAAAAGTAATATCAATATGAAATAAAGAGAAATTATTATAATTTAGTTTATTTTAAGCCAGATTTAACCAATCGGTAACTGTAATGTTCAACCAAAAAAACAAAAAAAAAACTTTGAAAACAAAAACTAAAAATACAGGCAACTTTGGCATATGCTGCTGCTATCGCCCAGTGGGGCAATAGGAATAAATCTATATATTCCAATACTTATTTGACATAATAAAGCTTTCTTAAATTCATTCGATTGACCCTTATATTGCTATACTTTATTTAGCTTAAAAATCTAATTTGCCCTTTTAAAAAGGTGGCAATCTTGTTTGGTTATACATATTTTTAATCTCATTCCTTTGGCATCTATATTGCAAAATT
Source organism: Rhagoletis zephyria (assembly GCF_001687245.7). Taxonomy (NCBI): domain Eukaryota; kingdom Metazoa; phylum Arthropoda; class Insecta; order Diptera; family Tephritidae; genus Rhagoletis; species Rhagoletis zephyria. The sequence continues at coordinate 41,693 of NW_016160829.1, read as the reverse complement.
TCGCTGAACTTATAATTTAAAATAGAATTTTACTGTTTAACCCTCTTTAAAAGATATGCTACATATATGTTAATAAAGGTCCATAAGGTATCTGTATGCCAAATTTTATTCAAAGAAAGAGCAAAAAACCTACTCGCACACTCATTTAAAAATTTTCACGCTTAAAATGTTAGTAAAATTTCATTTAATGGTGATTTCGTTTCTTCCAAAAAATGTTGCCCTTCCCCGATGCAAAATATATTTGATGTTACACTCAACCCTGTAAAAAGGCATGTTTTTGCCATCTTGTCCTTGTCCAGCGCACGAATTTCATAATATTGGCGTTTTAAACAACCATCTAATTTTCAGGGCAACCATCTCCCCTGACAAAGCTTCACAGGGCAGAGAATGTGCCTTTCTTGCCTTACCAGAGTACGACATTTTAAGAAACGAACACAAAATTTTCTCACCTATTGCCTTTAATTTAGAATCGAACACGAAACGAGAAAGGGGCCATCAAAGATAACATGTTTTTGGTAGAAATGAAATCACCATAAATTTAAAAAAAAAAAAATTGATTCTAAATTCATCACCTGGTGGATGATTTTTCGGTGTAATTCTGCAGAACTTTCTTTTTCTTTTTCAGGATTTCTAGAACTTTTGAAGTGCTACTCAGAACAGTTTTAAGTTTTATTTTTTTCCAAAAATTTAACTTTTTCGACTTTTTCGAAAAAAATGTTTTTTTTTGGTTAATTTTGCAGAACTCTATTCTTTCTTCCCAGGCACTCTATAGCTATTGAAGAGTTACTCAGAACAGTTTTAATTTTTATTTGTTTTTCAATCATCAGATTTTTTTCGACTTTTTTGAACAACAACAATTTCCACGTAATTTTGCTGAATTTTTTTCCTTTGCAGGAACTTTTGCCACATTTCGTTTGCTGCGTGAATCTGGCATGCACAATTTTTTTAAGCAATTTTTTTGGTCAAAATATCCACAACTTTTTTTCCTTTCAAGAACTCTAGAACTATTGGAAAGCTACTCCGAAAAACCTTTTTTATCGCTTTGCGTCATACCGTATGCCAACTTCCCAGACATCTACTCGTCCTATAGTTTAACATTCTTCACCAGCACAACATTTAGTCACAAGAAGATCCCCGAGGCTAAGATGCATCGAGCTGTCAATTAAGCCTTGGGTAGCAAGCTGCTGTGGAAGCGCAATGTTGAGGAAAGAGTGAAGAAGGCCAGTAACGCCCTTTATGCATGTAAAAGAATGCTGGGAGTCACTTGGAGTGGGTCCCCTGCCCTGATGCATTGGTGCTACGCATCAATAGTCATACCAAACTGCTTTATGGCAATTTGGTGTGGTTTAATGCCGCAAAAAGTCATCATATCATGGAAATCAGGCCATTGGAGAAGGTTCAGCGGCTTGCGGCACTGAGCATCGCGGGAAGATTAAGGTCCACTCCAAAAGCTGCTCTTGAAAAATCTTCAGTTTACCGCCCATTGACCTATTCGCGGAAAACGCTGCTGCTATATCCGCAGGTAGATTGACGGCCTTGGGGCGGGAAGCACTGGCAGCACGGACACACGGCACCTAGCTTTAAGCGGGAATGAAGGTTACGCCCAACGATTGAGGAGGAAATCTAGCTCAAGGGAATGAAACATAGCCGTAGATCCGTAAAAATTTTCACTGACGGCTGTAAAATGGTAAAGAGTGTGGGTGGGGAGTAGATTTAATGCCGGGAACTGAACATCAGGCGAGCAGTAAGGTTACCTGACCCTTGCAGCATATTTCAAGCAGAGGTTTTCACACTGAGGATAGCAGCAGAGCATACACCGAAACGACAATCGATTCAAAAGTAAACCTATACGTACATAATCAGGCGGAAATTAAGGTAGTTACCTCATATAGTATTTCATCGATAAACGTCCTTCGCAGCCAGGAAGCCGTTTAGAGGCTAGCGGCCGACAGAAGGCTGCATATCTATTAAGTGCCTGGTCACAAGGGAAAATAGGGTAATGAAATAGCAGATGAGACTGCCAAGAACGCCACCAGTCTGACTTTGGAACAGACAAACTACATTCGTAGACTACTTCAACACGTTTACAATGAAATTGACAATAATATGATTAACCAGTTCAGGGCTAGATGGAATGAATTAACCACTTCCAAAACTGCTGAAATAATGTTCGAAAGCGGTGGAAACAATTATACTCGCTTCATGTTACGGTTGCCAAAGAAATATTTCAGAGTTATTAACGGATGGCTTACGGGGCATATCTTGGTGGCTGCTCATGCACAAAAATGGATATCACTAGCGTGGACAGGAGCAGGAAGTAACGTGACGGGTGACCATAAATTGCAACCCTGCGGATGTATGTCTCTCAGCCGCTGACATGAGTGCTCTTTCTGTCAAGTTGTTCGCGCTAAGTTTTTCTTTCCTTTTTATTTCGTCCATCCACAAGGAGCACAAGTGTGAGTATTCATATTGAAATGTATTAAAAAATGGATTCCTAATATGTAAAATATTAGATTTTAGCACAAACGTATCAAAGCATTAAAATTGTCGAATATACAGCCAATATATGTGCTACGGCTCAAAATACGTGTTTTATATGCTCATCCGCCAACATTCTAAAATACTTTGCCGAAATTTATACGCGACGGCCATTTGCTAACACGATATACCCGACTTGCGGAATCTCGCTGGTGCCGTTATGGAGGAAAGTGTTCTCCCGCCTGCTGGTGTGCACGCTGGCAATTTGCAAACGCCCTTTACAGCAGAAAGTGCACTACCCGGAGAACAAATATTAAATTTCAACATGCAAAATTTAGCTGTGACACAGGGTGAGCCCTCACCCTTGTTTTTATCGACTTTTACCGTCTGGGCATTACCATGAACCCACAGCCAAACTATGCTTGCATGGCTATGCCGCAAAACCATGTGGCTTACGACAGGGCCCCAACGATTGCTCATTCATCTGCCTGCGTGTTCGGCCAGAGCCGTCATGCACCGATGAGTGCCGTCTACACGCCTACCTATGGAGGCAACGTGTTACAAGGTTCGCAACCGACACACATTCCAACGCTGGCCTACACAGGCTATGCTTATACGAGAGCGTACAGTGCTGCCGCACCGTACCAACCCTTCTCCCCTGCACATGATTGTTCCGGGCAACCACATGGAGGTCTTCCGCCCGTCATCGACAGCACGTGGAGAGGGCTATACACGCAGTCTCAGCCTAGTATAGACGTAAGTCTACCCCAAACACACGTGGCGGCAAGACAGGTAATAAGTAAACACTTGCCACTCGTCTCCGGCAAGCCAGAAGAGTGGAGGATTCTCTGAACAAAAGCGTTTAAGGAGAAAATGCAAACACCCCCTGCTTGTCACCAGTGCGAGAAGGACCACAACCTCTCTGACTGCCCGGACTTCAAAGCAAAGAGCCGAAAGGAACGCTGGCAGCTGATCAAGGAAAAAGGGCTGTGCATTCGCTGCTTCAGAACTCACATGGTTCGACGCTGTGCCTCCAAGCAAGCATGCGGTGTTGACGGTTGTCGAATGGCGCATAACGCACTACTACATGGCAACACTGCTGCTGCCAATCACAATGGTAAAGTGACCAAAGATGATAGCAAAGGCCAGGATGGTTATACAGTCCTATTCCATCAACGCAAGTTTAAGAGGGCAGTTTTTCGCTACATTCCGGTAATCCTGTATGGCCCCAAATCGAATGTCAATACATTTGCGCTGATTGATGAAGGGGCATCGTGTACACTGATGGACAGTGGCCTAGCTGAGGATTGGGACTTGACGGACCCAGCGAAGAACTATGTTTAAGATGGACCGGTGACATCACCCAGCGGGCGGGGAGCTCAAAATTCGTAGGTCTCGAAATATCTGCCAGAGGGGAAAATGTATCGCGTTATCGTATGATAAACGTGCGTACCATCACCGACCTCGAATTACCGCAGCAATCACTAAATGTCGATACTCTGAACGAACGCGATCATCTGAAATCTCTGCCTATTCTACCGTATACTGAATGCAGAGCGCGTTTATTGATCGGCTTGGACAACGCCAAGCTTTGTGTGGAGGTCCATCAGGTTGAGGGCGATGAGTCAGTTTACGGTCACGACAAGTCGACCCAGCCACTGGGGGAAAGTTTGCTGCACGTCTGTACCTGCAACAAAGACAATCAACTAGATAGCTTGATGAGGGCGTATTTGTTCGTCGAGGTAGTAGGTAACAGTTCTACCGTCCAACCCCTTAGGTCGAAGGCAGATGAGCGAGCATGCAGTCTAATGGAGAAATCAGTTAAATACGTAGCCAGCGATAAGAAATGGGAAACCGGGCTCCTATGGAAGTACGCCCAAGTTGGTCTGCCCGATTCATACCCTATGGCATGCAAGCGCCTCCAATCTCTGGAGAGAAAGATGGAAAAGTCCACCGAGCTGAAGGAGTTCATCATCGAGAAAATAAAGGACTACATCGAAAAGGGTTATGTAAGAAGATTGGCTGATAACGAGATATCTACGGGGGGCAAATCCTGGTTCATTCCGGTTTTCGCAGTCACGAATATCAACAAAAACAAAAAAAGGCTTGTATGGGATGCAGCGGCCAAGCTGCATAATACCAGCTTAAACGACGTACTGCTCAAAGGCCCAGACCTCTTACGATCGCTGGTAGGTATTCTAATGCGTTTTCGCGAACGACCAGTGGCTATATGCGAGGACTTCCGCGAAATGTTCCACCAGATGCGAGTGGTTAAAGAGGACCAGGTGGACCAACAGTTCCTCTGGCGAGACGGCGACAGCAACCGACGACCTGATGTGTTCGCCATGACCGTGATGACGTTTGGCGCATCATGTTCTCCGTCTTTGGCCACCTACATAAAAGACAAGAACGCCTTACGTTTTGAGAAGGAGAGGCCCCGTGCGGTGGCAGCAATCGTCCAAAACACATTTGTGGACGACTGGCTACACAGTATGGACAATGAAGACGAAATGATTAAGCTCGCTACCGATGTCCGCTATATTAATGGTGAAGGCGGGTTTGAGATGCGGCGCTGGATGTGGAGCGAGTGGTACAAACACTCACAAGTGAGTCCGAGCCAACAGAGAAGTGCATTCCAGAACCAGGGGAGGAGTTCCAAAAGGTCCGCAGGTTTTCGACGAGTCTAACCAGCCAACAAAGCGGCACATTCTTCGAGTGGTGATGTCCATTTTCGACCCTTTGGGCCTACTGGGCTTTTTCGTTGTTAAGGCCAAGATGATTTTGCAGGATGTATGGCGATCAGGTGTAACTTGGGACGAAATCGTACACGATCAGGAACGCTCAGAATGGTGGCATTGGGTGCGAAAGCTATGTCGCATCGACAATTTCCGAATCCCACGTTGCTATCTCTGGGCAAATCGCAGCAACGACAATCAGCTTCACGTTTTTGTTGACGCGAGCATATCAGCGTATGCAGTAGTAGCATACGTGCGTTCAACAACAGCCGATAGGGTTCACTGCAGTCTTGTGGCATCGAAAACACGGGTGGCCCCGTTAAAGCCGATTTCAGTACCAAGGCTTAAGCTGATGGCAGCCATTTTGGGGCCCCGCCTAGCCAAGCTCATTCAAGAGGAGCTCTCCATACCCATAAACTGTCGTTTCTGGTCTGACTCAAAAAACGTCCTATTTTGGATAAGATCAGACGCGAGAAAATTCAACCAGTTCGTGGCCGTACGGGTTGGTGAAATACTCCAGGACTTAGGCGAGTGGCGGTGGGTGCCGACGAAAGATAACGTTGCGGACGATGGTACTAAATGGAACCCAAAATTTGAGTTTGGCACCGCTACCAGATGGTTCGCAGGTCCTGAATTCCTGAGACTACCGAAGACTTCATGGCCGGTCCTGAATTCGAACAGCCACAACCTACAATAGAAGCGATATAGCATATGACAGCTTATAGCACTACTAGTGGAGATGCGTCACCAGACCCCAAAAGTTTCAGTAAATGGGAACAACTACGCGCTGCGCAGATGTGTGTTCTCCGTTTTCTTCGCTTAACAATGAGGGCTCCAGTGAAAAACCCCATCACTCACACGCTTCTCCACGACAGAACATGTATAAGCGCCGAAATTCTGCTCTTTCGCAAGTGTCAGCAAGAATGTTATGGCGAAGAATTTAACCACCAATAAAAACGGGCGTGGTAAGTCGTAAAAGCTTTATCTACAAATTTTCGCCATTCATAGACAAATATGGGCTACTACGCGTAAAGGGTCGGATCTATGAAGCCAGTAGAGTGGCAGCGGATCTGAAACAACCGATAATACTCGCAAGAAATCACAGCGTTACTCATTTGATCACGGATTTCTACCACCGAAGGTTCCATCACCATCATAATGAGATAGTTGTGAATGAGATGAGGCAGGGATTCTTCGTGCATGGTCTACGAGCATTAGTCAGAGCAGTCGCCAAGACATGCCAACAATGTCTTAATCGACGAGCTACTCCAAACCCGCCGGAACTGGGTAGGCTGCCCGCAGAGCGTCTAGCAGCATTTATTCATCCATTCGCATACACGGGCGTCGATTACTTTGGACCCTTTGACGTGGTGGTTTGAAGACGGCATGAAAAGCGTTGGGGAGTCGTATTTACCTGTATGACCATTCGAGCGGTACATATTGAGATTTCGCCCTCACTCTCGACTGACTCATTTCTCCTAGTATTGAAGATGTTCATATCCAGACGGGGAGTACCTCGGCGTATCATCTCGGATAACGGCACAAATTTTCGAGGTGCCAAACGCATATTGGCCGATGAGATCGAAAAGTTGTCATCTGACGCGCTAGTGAGAAAACACCCTGAGATCGAGTGGGCATTTATACCACCGGCCGCTTCCCACATGGGCGGCGCGTGGGAGTGCATGGTCAGAACGGTGAAGTCTGTATTGATGGATATATTACCAAAGAGTTTTTTACGCAAATATCATAAATATGCGGCCCCTTACTTACATTCCGCTGGATTCGTACGAGTGTGAAGTTTTAACGCCAAACCATTTTCTCCTAGGCAATTCAAGCGGTATACGCGAAAAGGATGACTTCGATGCAGGTCTGCCTACGTTGAGCGAGAACTTCCGAAACCGCTGGCGACTTAGCTGATAGATTTTGGAGTCGGTGGATACGCGAGTACCTGCCGGGCCTAACCAGACGCGCGAAATGGTTTGAAAACCCACATGCACCCATTGCTCCAAGCGACGTTGTTATCATTGTTGATGAAAATACGAAACGGAATACGTGGACAAAGGGAAGAGTGCTGGATGTCATACGCGGCAGCGATGGGCAAATCAGAAGTGCAGTAGTGAAGACGTCTAGTGGTTTAGTGACCCGTCCCGTGGTGAAACTTGCGCGCCTAGATCTGAAAGCAGTAAACCCCACGACGGAGCATGGAGTTCACGGCGGGGGGAATGTTGGTGCGCAAAAAGTCTGTGCAGCCTTAAGTTTCTAGTTACCATAAATTGCAACCCTGCGGATGTATGTCTCTCAGCCGCTGACATGATCGCTCTTTCTGTCAAGTTGATCGCGCTAAGTTTTTCTTTCCTTTTTTATTTCGTTGGCGGCGTGAAACATCCATCCACAAGAGGCACAAGTGTGAGTATTCATATTGAAATGTATTAAAAAATGGATTCTTAATATGTAAAATATTAGATTTTAGCACAAACGTATCAAAGCATTAAAATTGTCGAATATATTTATTTAAAAATGCAATGCAATTAGAATAAAAATATGGGTACCAAATGAAAGATGAAATTTCTTTACAATTTAAAAAAAAAAAATTTTTTTGGATTCACAAGCTGATAAAGTTAGAAGGATTTATTTTAAAGGACTTTGTAATTTCAATGATATGATTAATTCCAAAAATGATTTTAAAAATTCTGTTTAGGCCAACGGCCTAAATTTGCTAAACTTTTCAACCCACCCTAATGTATGACATAACTTAATTATTACGGTTGCTGTCGAGCTGTTAACTACTCTGTTAAATCTGCAACAATAAACTTTCGTCAAATAAACAGTTCGACAAGCAACCGTAACTAAAATCAAGAACGGTCCACTTACCTCTTTTGCGAGTATCCGAAGAAGAGGACGTCATCCAGCCACCAAGCTCAGCTTTTGTATTTCAAGGTAATCTGCAATTCAAATATATGTACATATATATATATATATACACAAATTACTTAAGTGAATAAACACTATTATTTTAGTTATACTAATACCAAGATTTTAATTTCTTTTCATTAAATTAATCATCGGTGCGAACGTACATCCAAATATTGCTCAAGCGGTGCGCCGATGAATATGGTCCTTTGTCGCCGAGACTGAAAAAGTTTTCTCACCAGCACCAACAAGTTGTTTGCCAATCAGGACAGGCTTATCCGCGAGAATACCACTCCACACAGCTCATTCAAAATTCAGTGACGTTAACCACAGGAGCAGTTTAAGGATTCAAAACCTGCAGCAATTACAAATATATAGCAGCTTTTATCAAATTCGACACCTGTTTTAAAACGACAAAATAAGGTACGTGGTTAAAAATTTCACTGCACTATATTTTTTTGTGTGTAAAATTCGCGCCACAAAACTATAAATTGTGTAAATCTAAACAACGCGAGTGATTTTGTGAAGTAAAGAGACATAAGTGCATTAAAATATTTCGTTTGCTTGTTAGCACACACACAAACATATATACAAAAGTGCGCGCCATTTCGAAAAGCTGCAGTGTATTTCAAATAAGCGTGAAACAACTTGCGACAATATTAATTTCGTTGATTAATAGCGAAGTAATTAATTCTCATAAAGAAAATTCTGAATAGACATCTTCATTTGTTCGTTGCTTGCATTTTGTGTTAATTCACTAACAACAACACTGCACCTTTTATTCGGTTCACATAACCTCACTTTTTCACCGCACTTGCGCTAGCTTAGAAGCTATATTGCACTTCAGCAAATTAAATTCACTTAAAATCACTTTCACGTTTTGAGTTGTTCATATATGCACATAGAGTTGTCCATAAATATTAAAAAAAAAAATAAAGGCGCTCCATATAATTGCGGAAAATAAAATATCTTACGGGCGTTAAATTTTTGACAAAATTACATACAGTTGTCCACAAAATAATAGGAGTGCGATATTTTGACCAGTTTTGGCTATTTGTCTTTTGTTTATGTGCTAAAGATTCTGATTAAAAAGTTTGATATTTGAGTGAAAAATAGCAAAATTTTTATAATTTTTATACAAAGTTTAAAATCTGAATTTATATGGTGTTTGTTGTATAGCCAGCTAGGCTTTTATAAAAAAATAATAAACATTAAATAAACAAAAGACAAATAGCCAAAACTGGTCAAAATACCGCACTCCTATTATTTTGTGGACAACTGTACATACATATAGACATTATGTTTGGCGAGCAATAATTAAATACATATTCATACATACATAAATTTTTATATATTTTGAACCGGTGTTAATAAACATACATACATACATATATAAAGTAAATTGGTTGCATACTTTAATTTATAAACCTGAGATTGACTTGGTGGAAAATTCTATTGGTACCATTGCTATAACCAATTGGGGTTCTTAGTAGTGTTTTTCTGTTCTTTTTGATCATTTGCGTTGGGAAATTCCGCTTTTGTTGTGTTGCTTATCCTAATCGAAGACTTTAAAGTTTTAGTAAGGTCGTATTTACAGATTAAAATTCAATATGGAGACATTCAATCGCTTAACCGACTCCGTCATAGAGTTTGATATAGATTTTATGAGTACGCCCAGCAATGAGCATTCAATATACTCGCTGAGAATTCAGCAAGCTGACCTGAAAACCCTGTGGGATAAAGCCAAAGCTCTATTTGACGAGCTTCTAATAACCGAGTCACTTTCTGCAAAGGATCTGAGTGCAATAAGAAAAAAAATAAAACGAGCTACTCAGCTTTCTTGCGCTGCATGTCGAAAATAAGCGATCTGTGTGATAGGTTAGAAAAAATAGAAAAAGAAAACGAGGACATGTCAACTCGTTCAAACAACATACATCTCCCACCCTGCGATACAGACGTATTCAAAGGTGATTACCTGACATGGCCAACTTTTCGGGACATGTTCACGGCCATTTATATTTTGAATAAACGGCTTACACCAGTAGAGAAGCTATATCACCTTAGACAGAAAACGCAGGGTGAGGCCAAGGAGATTGTTAGCAAGTGTCCCTTAACCAATGAAGGCTTTAACACAGCCTGGAAGCATCTCTGTGATAGGTACGAAAACAAGAGAATCTTGGTCAATACGCAATTGAAGATTCTCTTCAATTTGAAGGCGGTCGAAACTGAATGTGGAACATCGATAAAAAGGTTGCAAAGGGATATCAACAATTGCATATCTGCCTTAGAAAGCCATCAGATCGATATTTCAAATTGGGACCCAATAGTAACGTACTTATGTTCTACAAAACTGCCTGAGGTGACACTTTCGCTGTGGGAACAATCGGTAGAGAATAAAACTGACATTTCCAAGTGGACAGATATGGATCGATTCCTTTCTAATAGGTTCCAAACGCTAGAATCAGTCTCAGGTTTAAGAGGAATCACGGCTTCAAAACCACCAAAGGTTCCGAACTATAAGCATTCCTCTGAACCTTCGCATAAGAGACTTGGCGCATTTCAAACAAGTGTCGCTAAATATATGTGCAAAATGTGCCAGAGTAACGAACATAAGATGCATCTGTGTCCAAGGTTTCGCAAATTATCGGTAGACGACAGGGTTGCTTTCGTAAAAAACAATAATTGTTGTTTGAACTGTCTCGCCTTTGGACACTTGGTATCGAAATGCACTAGTTCGTTCAATTGCGCCACCTGCCATTCTCGACATCACTCTCTCCTACACGTTCAAACAGCACCTCCAAAGGCAACAACTAGGAATGACATTTCTGAACCTTTGGATACGTCAGCGTCCACATCCAGACAGGCTCAAATGCGACGCGAGTCTACAAAAGGCAAAGGCAAAACTGTTAATAAGGTAAAAACACATCACGCTAACACAAGCAAAGGTGTATTATTGGGTACAGCTCGTGTAGACATTAATTTTAATGGCACGAATTTCTCAGCGAGAGCACTAATTGATTCGGGCTCTGAGTGTTCTTTCATTACGGAAAGGCTCAGACGCAGAATCAACCCGCCGACCAAAAAAATGCATGCCCAAGTTTCGGGCATCAACAATACGGTTTCTGCGCAGGTGAAAGAATCATGCTCAGTTCAACTTAGGTCACCCATTGATCCACTGATTTCGATAGAAGCGATGATGTTAGTTTTACCCAGATTTACTGGAAATTTGCCAACGTGCCACATCAGCGCACTCACGCAGCAAGCTTTTCCAGACCTTGTCTTGGCGGATAAAAGGTTCTTCCTAAACGAGCAATTCGATCTTGTTTTAGGTGGAGACATCTATCCCCAAATAATTTTAGGCGGTATTCGAAAGAATGTTCTAAGTACGCTATTAGCTCAAGAGACAGTATTCGGTTGGATAATAACGGGTCGGGCAGTCTCAGACAATCCAACTACTAATCGCGTATCGTTCTTTAATGAAGTGGCACTGGATAAACAACTCAGCACTTTCTGGGAGTTAGAAGACATCCCGAGAGACAGGATACTGACAGCGGAGGAAAAGCAATGCGAGGAGCTCTACAAACGAACGACAATGCGGAATCAAGATGGAAGATACATCGTGTCTCTTCCATTTAAAGACGATTTCCCATCTAAAGTCACATTAGGGCCTTCGCTGAAAAATAGCCTTTTCCCAGTTTTACAAAAACGAAAAACGATTGGAGAAAAATCTTGAGTTGCAAAAGGAGTATAATAGAGTAATCATGGAATATGAATCCCCGGGCCACATGTCGAAAGTAAATTCAATTCAGTCAGCAGATTCCGTAGACAACTATTATCTACCTCATCATTCTGTGATAAAAGCAGAAAGCACATGAACAAAAGTACGTGTAGTTTTCAATGCGTCTTCTCCAACAGCGAATGGTGTCAGTCTAAACGATGTTCTTTTGCCAGGACCCGTGCTTCAGTCTGACCTGACAATATTAATTCTTCGCTGGAGACTTTTCAAATACGTCTTCAATAGCGATATTGAGAAGATGTATAGACAAATTCTGTTAGATTCCAATCAGACCAAATATCAACGGATAGTTTTCCGACCTTGCCCGAACGATCCCATCAGCCTTTATGAACTAAAGACTGTGACTTTCGGCGTGAACTGTGCTCCTTATATTGCAATAAGGACATTGCTGCAATTAGCTGCTGATTCTGAAAGCTCTTATCCGATAGCCTCGAATATTTTGCGCAAATACATGTATGTCGATGATGTTCTCGCTGGCGGACACACCATCGACTCTGCGATACGAGCTAGAGACGAAGTCATTACGGTTTTACAATCAGCCAGTTTCCCTCTTCGAAAATGGACTTCGAACTGCAGCCAAATACTACAAGGCATTCAAAAATCACATCTGTTGAGTGAAGATTTTCTGGAGTTCGAGGACACTAGCAGCGGGAAAGCGCTTGGTATAAGATGGAATGCTCTCTCTGATCAATTCTATTTTAAAGCCAAGTCTATCGAAAACCTCGAGAATCTTACAAAGAGATCGATACTCTCAGATATCGCCAAACTTTTTGATCCACTTGGATGGCTAGCACCGATAATTGTTGTTGCGAAGATACTAATGCAAAACATCTGGTTAGAGGGTACCGACTGGGATGAGAATGTATCTCGAACAACATTAGACAGATGGCAGACTTTCACCAAAAACTACAACGAAATCAACAACATACGTATTCCTCGATGGGTAGAATTCTCGCCAACGGAGAAAGTCGAAATTCATGGATTTTGTGACGCATCCGAAAATGCATACGCGGCTGCTACTTGCGCGTGGAACGAGACAAACGCACTTTTGTTAATTTGCTGTTGCCAAAAACTAGAGTTGCACCAGTAAAAACAATTTCCTTACCTCGATTAGAACTTTGCGGGGCGGTATTACTGGCAGAAATCATCGAATCGGTCATCAATAATCTCGACTTAGGCCACTTGCAGATACACCTTTGGACTGATTCCACTATTGTTTTGGCCTGGATCCGCAAACCCCCATGTTCGTGGTCTACATTTGTAGCCCATCGTATTACCAAGATAATCGACAAAGTGGGAAACTTGAATTGGCACAAATCCCGCAGACTTGGCGAGCCGAGGCATACTAGCGCAAGAATTGGTCAACAATTCGTTGTGGTGGCAGGGACCTTCTTGGCTGCAAGAAGATAAAGAAAAATGGCCAACACAAGACACAGACTTTACCACAAACATTGAAGAGAAACGGGTGAACGTTCATACAACAACAACGAATGACAACACAAATGATATTCTTGACCGATTTTCTAGCTTACCAAGAGCTTTGAGAGTAATATCTTACGTCTTAAGAGTCTCTCAAAGAACTCATCCGAAAACAAAAGCTTCAATTCAGCCGGAATCTTACTTAATTTCAGCCGATGAAATTAAGGCAACGACAACCCACTTAATAACAATCTCTCAGAAGCAACACTACGGACTGGAAATCGCGAAATTACAATCTGGAGGACCGATCGATGCGAAAAGCGAAATATTGCCCTTAAATCCTTTCATCGACAAGAACGGTGTATTGAGAACAGGTGGTCGTCTTGGCGCATCTCTCGATCTGGCATACAACGAACGTTACCCAATCATCCTTCCGTATAATTGCAGGTTATCACGTCTGACTGTCCAATTCGTCCATGATGTCTCACTCCACGGTGAAAACCAACTAATGCTGCGTCTCATCCGAACGCAGTATTGGATTCCGAAGGTCAAAACTATGATAAGGTCCATCATCTACAACTGCAAGATCTGCACGATCTTTAAGAAACGCTCGCAAAATCAGCTGATGGGTATTCTTCCACAGGAACGATCAACCTATTCACGGCCATTTACCAACACAGGAGTGGATTTCACTGGGCCTTTTGATATAAAAAGTTACCGCGGGCGCGGTTGCGGTATTTCAAAAGGTTATGTTTGCCTGTTTGTTTGCTTTTCTATCCATTTAGAGGCCACAAGCGACTTAAGTACAGCTTCCTTTCTAGCAGCTTTTAACAGATTCGTTGCCAGACGAGGGTGCCCAAAAAACGTCTATTCAGACAACGGGACAAACTTTGTTGGAGCGTCACGAGCACTTAAAACAGAACTCAAAGCCTTCATAGCTGATGCTCGCACAAACGCTCTATCAAAGTTTACCCATCAAGCACTGTCTTGGCATTTTATACCGCCTGGGCCCCGCACATGGGTGGTCTGTGGGAGTCAGGAGTAAAAAGTTTTAAAACTCACTTTAAAAAGATAGCCTCAGGATGTAAATATACTTTCGAAGAACTCAGTACGCTCTTATGTAGAATTGAGGCGTGTCTCAACTCCCGACCTCTGAGCCCAGCCTCAAACAAGCCAACTGATCTGGAGCCCCTCACTCCAGGCCACTTCTTAATCGGTGGACACATTTTAGCGCCACCAGAAATCGATGTAAACGAAAACCCTGTATCGATAGTTAACCGGTGGCAAAAGCTAAAAGCATTACACCAGCACTTCTGCAGAAGATGGAAGACCGAATATCTCACAGAACTACAGAAACGCTTAAAATGGAAGCGTCCTCAATCCAACGTAGAACTTGATCTAGATCTAGTCGTTATAAAGGAGGACAACCTAACGCCTAACGAGTGGAGACTGGGAAGAGTGGTAAAGTTGCACCCAGGTTCCGACAACTGAGTGCGCGTAGTTGATCTTATGACCGAAAAGGGGGGAGTGACAAGACCACTGGTGAAACTGGTACTATTACCACGCAACATGGCGGAAACTAATGAACCAACAGCTTCTACGTAATCAATATAAAGTGTAAACCTTTAGGGTTCTTAAAAACAAAAAAAAATTATCAAAATTTACTGAATTCCACTTCTGCTGCTCCTATCATATCCCACCTCATTAGTATGCTCACATTAAAAAACAAAAAAAAAACATAAAAACTCAATAGCAGCAAATAAGCGGAGATCGCCAGTTTGTTAAACAATATGATCCCAGATGAATTAGTAAGAGAGTTTACTTTTCGCAGAATAATCTTTTCACAACAACGCAAATGCGCAAATGAAATTCAAAATTTTAAACAATCACTGCCAAACATTCTTACTACTTCACCTGGTATAGCTGCATCAGGGACAAACAACAGTATACATACTTATGCATAATCAGGAGACAACTTACCGCAACTCCCGCTGAGCTCCTGGAGTCTTTGTTGTCAGCTTTGAGTGAGGAATCAATTCACTTCAGTTTCGGGAGCTCATCCATTTCGAATACTTGGTTGGCCAGTTGATCACCCGCATACTCAGCGGCAGGCTACCAACATTATAGCATTCAATTGTCATCAGATTTTTTTTTTCGATTTTCGTTTAACACCCTTTGCTTAACCTTGTTCTGTAGTTAACTTAGTTGTTTAGGCACACCACTGTCTAGAAATTAAACTTATTCACCCTGATTACAAATTCGCGTTCACCGTGCAGTTCAAATCGCTACACGGATTTTCTTTGCTGATCACCCCCTGTTGCACGTAAACACTATAACGCATGGATTTATCTGGGACTGCTTCAACAGCATTTAATAATTAATATTTAAAAATAATTAAGATCCAGCATTTGTCATAATGGTAATATACGTGCGGAAATTCCTGCAAATCGTGTTTACCAAATATAAACAGCAGTTCAGTAAACGAATAGAATCCTTGTTTTCGTTTTTATATTATCAGCCATACTTATGATCTTCACGAATATAGGTGTATGTGTATGTACGCACAACATTTTTTATATTAGCTTCCACGTTAACCAAGAAAAAACAAGTAAATAGTAAAATCAATTCTGATTTAACGAAAGTGTTTTAAAGCCAAATTAATTGTTAGTGAAATATTCTTCAGCTAATACCCTGACATAGCCTTTAAAATGAGAACAATACTGTATGAACTATAAATATTTACTGTAAAATGTAGCTAGAGGCTGCAATTTTTATTTTTAAATGCACTTTTCACAATATATTTTCAATTAGGTAAATTATGTAGTACAAATTCCAAAAAAGAAAATAAAATGTTAGCAATAATATTCGTGTGTATTTTAACTTTGTTGCTTGGAATTAACAATCTATTTTTCACTTAATAATGAGTACACCATTAGTAGTCGCCATTTGAGTTAGGTATATGTTGGCGGTTTTGTTCTCGCTAGAACGCTCGAATATCGCGCTTTTATATCGGTTGTAAACTCAGGAATCTTGAGCGTATCTGCGGCATTTCCTAGATAGTTGGCTTCGCCTTCATCATTTTTGGGGTGCCGCAATAAGCATTTTTTCTTTTTCAAAAGGGAATGATACCCTAGTACGTATTTTTCTCGTGGCTCAGTTGCCCATTGCCTTTTTTTTTGTTTTTAAGTTATGCATTTGCGGGCACTGGAAATACTTTATCAACGTAACTAGTTGAACAATACTTATATTGCCACTTAAGTATGTAGATCAATTGATCTTTATTAATAGGTATAATTACGCGCACACGCCCGAAACCGATATTGCTTTGCTTCCCCGTGTTTTGTGAATGACAGCGGCCATTCACGGAAATAGGAAACGTAGCCCACAAAAAATCCACATACGTCCCACAAGAAGCACGGTTACCTTCTCTCCAGCTTTATGCCGTAGCACACTAGCAATTTTTATCGATCAAGTTTGCGCAAACTTTCGCTAAAACTGGTTCAGAAAATTGCATGTAATCCGAAAATTATACTTAAATAGATCAAATAAACTCCTCTCATTACATTATCGCGGGCCTGTAAGTTAACATTACTAGTCTAATTCTTTTTTGAGCATAAAAAATATATTTCCAAAAATACCATAAATTGCATGCTGTAATAGGTGAATCTTCTGGCAATA
>NW_016160829.1:16664-22748 GCF_001687245.7 Rhagoletis zephyria | reverse complement strand
TGAGATACTCCCTAACGTGCAGGTTCTGCGGCAATAAGCACCCAATCAGGCTTTGTCCTGTATTTCGGGCTAAGGCACCTGAAGACCGGTTACGCGATGTCTTATTGCATCGGTATTGCTCCAACTGCCGAGCCGGGACCCATCGAGCCGCCCACTGTACAAATGAGGGTAGATGTCGACGCTGCCAGGAGTCTCACCACACACTACTACATATCGACGACGCAGCCGAAAAGCGCACGACTCTTCGCCCCCCTCGGAGCGCTGCCAACGATGATGACGACAGCGATAACAACAAAGACAGCGATGTAATATCGATCGAAGCCTCAGAAGTCGAGGAGGAGGAGGTAGTGCAAACTGGAGCGGAGACCGATGCTTTCCGCCAGATACTTCGGCCGGAATGGAAACGTATGCTTTCCATCCGGATAACGCAAGCGGATCGGAACCTCGGCGTTTCCGACCGCTACTACAACACGAGCTCCAACGACCGGGTTGGGAAGTTGCAGAATACCGACCTCCTCCCACTTGGCAGGGAACACAATCCCGACGTCGGCGAAACCGTCCGCGACAACATGGGAGAGTGGAGTCGAACGCATTCCACCGCCCAATGAGAAGCGGTTTCCGAACCGGNGCACGACTCTTCGCCCCCCTCGGAGCGCTGCCAACGATGATGACGACAGCGATAACAACAAAGACAGCGATGTAATATCGATCGAAGCCTCAGAAGTCGAGGAGGAGGAGGTAGTGCAAACTGGAGCGGAGACCGATGCTTTCCGCCCAGATACTTCGGCCGGAATGGAAACGTAAGCTTTCCATCCGGATAACGCAAGCGGATCGGAACCTCTGCGTTTCCGACCGCTACTACAACACGAGCTCCAACGACCGGGTTGGGAAGTTGCAGAATACCGACCTCCTCCCACTTGGTAGGGAACACAATCCCGACGTCGGCGAAACCGTCCGCGACAACATCGGAGAGTGGAGTCGAACGCATTCCACCGCCCAATGAGAAGCGGTTTCCGAACCGGACTAGCCACGAACCTGCAAACAGCAACATACGCGCTTCAATGCTTGACGCTAGTCGCACCAACCGCCGTAGTCAATATCGAGGCAGGAGGGCGCCTCCACCTGATCCGCGCACTTATCGACCCGTGTGCTATGACATCCTTGATTGCGATGGACCTTGCACAGGAACTCCGCCTAGGAGTAACGGATGTCAACCACCAGCGGGACTACTTCCTCAAATTGCGGGGAAAACACGGCCAGTCAGCAGCAGTAACGACGCATGCGGTAGCCATTCGAAGTTTTGAGAAACGAACGCCGGTGTCTAATATCGACGCTACCATCGCCGGATCCTACTCCAACTTAAAGCTCGCCGATCCGGGATTCCATATTTCCGCTCCGGTTCGCCTAGTTCTGGGCGCCGATGTATACGCGAAGATCATCTTAGGCATTCTTCCAGCAGGGACGATGGGCCCGCTTCTAGAACAAAACACCATCTTCGGGTGGGTGCTTTCTGGCGCCTGTTAAACACAATTTTTTCTTTTAATAATTTTTGAAATTACATTTTTGCTACTTACCATACTTAATACATATTTACACATAATGAATTCCAATAATGAATAAACAAAAAGTGTAAGTGAAATTTTAAGCCACGTCTATTTTTTTTGAACTCTTCTTTTTGATAGAAATTTAGGTACCGTCAACGGAGACCAGTACCAGAGGATGACGATTAGTTAGTAGATAAACGGAGCATGGTGGTTGGACGTGGTGAAAAACATTGCGTGTCGCAAGGGGGGCCGCCATGTTTAGGCCAACGGCCTAAATTTGCTAAACTTTTCAACCCACCCTAATGTATGACATAACTTAATTATTACGGTTGCTGTCGAGCTGTTAACTACTCTGTTAAATCTGCAACAATAAACTTTCGTCAAATAAACAGTTCGACAAGCAACCGTAACTAAAATCAAGAACGGTCCACTTACTTCTTTTGCGAGTATCCGAAGAAGAGGACGTCATCCAGCCACCAAGCTCAGCTTTTGTATTTCAAGGTAATCTGCAATTCAAATATATGTACATATATATATATATATATACACATAAATTACTTAAGTGAATAAACACTATTATTTTAGTTATACTAACACCAAGATTTTAATTTCTTTTCATTAAATTAATCATCGGTGCGAACGTGCATCCGTTGCGCCGATGATTAATTCAATGCAAATAGAATGAAAATATAGGAAATGAAGGAAGAAATTTCTTTACAATTTAAAAAAAAACTAAAGTTTTTTGGATTCACAAGGACGATTAGGTAATTTTTTTAGCTGATAAAGTTAGAAGGACGAAATTCGAAACATATATTGCGAAATTTCAAGGATAAAATTTTAAAAGTAAATTTTCAATATTTACCACTCCTTATGCACCAAAACATTTAATCCGATTAAATTCTACAGAACCTCTCTAATTAGATACCCATACTTCTTCTATAAGCACATTTCACTAAAATGTTTAATTCATTTTTGAATGACTGACGTCAAAGTGAAAAACACAATTTTACAATATTCGGCCCACGGTTTCGCGAATATGTATACTGATTTTTGTGTGTAAAATTTACTATCGCACGATATTATATGTATAATGAGCTAGGCTTTTATAAAAAATATTAATTATCAAATAAAAAAATAAATATAGCCAATATTGGTCAAAAAAAGTAGTTTCTATGTTTTCCATTAGTGCAAATTACAAATCCCGAAAATCCTGGGATTATTTGCCATAAATTCCGGACGATTCGAGACCTAAAAAAGGCCGGGATCCCGAAAACCCGGGATTAACATTCCTAGTTCATACTAAAGCAAAAACATAAAAATTTATCTAAACTTCATGCAAAACTCAGGTAAACTCAATAAATTTGCCTACAAGTTAGCTTTGTTGTATAACTAAGTGCCAGTTTGGAGTTGGTAAAAAATCACATTGATTTTTGTCAGTTTCTTCCTAACGAAAAATTGTCGAATATACTTTGAATTCTTTATTTAAAATCCATTCGTCACTAAAATTGTCGAATAAATTAGCTGGGTCAACTTTGATTTTAATAAATCGGATGGTATTTCCTGATTCTGGAGTTAATTCTAAGAGAGACTATAGAAGAAACCATGGCTCGGAAATGAGTTTCGAGCCAGCGCATTTTGAATGAAATGAAAAAATTGCCTCTTCACGATATTAGTTTTTCTTTTTAACCTTTTCTTAAAACTTTCGCATATAAAATGTCTGTATTTAAGTTTCTTACATTACCCTTATTTGTACAAATCATTTTTAAAGAGCAAATCGTTACCTAAAGGTGAAAATGTGCCAAGTCCATTTTTTAAAGTTGTTCAGGAGAGACGAAAAATCGATGTAGTTTCGCATTATCTGTCATTCTGCATCAAAAACTACATATTGAGTAAAGTGGACTTGGCATGTTTTGACCTTTAGGTACGAAATACATCTGTCTTGTGAATTTTTAACTTAAAAGATTAACAAGCATTAAAAACAAACGGTTTTTGTATTTTAAGAACAAAAACTCGATATGAAGGCGTCTAGGACTTACCGTTGATTTTTGCCAAATTTTTTGCTGGCAGTGCCTCTTCCATACAAAAACGACTTTTTTTTCAACAAAAAAAATTATAAAAATCGACGTTTTTTTAAATATTGTCCAAAGTTTGAAACTTAGATTTATACGAATTTTGATAAAAAGTAAACCATATCTTAACAAAAAATAACTTAAATTAAAGGATAAAAAATATGTTGTTAAAACTTGTCAGTATGTGGTGCGCTTATAATTTTGACACGGATTTTGGACCGTAAATATGCTAAGTCAATTAAAAATGTTATAACTTAAAATATAGACATTTTGTATCTATTACATAGTTGTAAAAAACAGCAACGGGCTTAAAAAAACACTGAAATTATCTTACATGCATGATTGTTTTTATAGTTACTTGTTAGCAAAGAAGTCATTAATATCTTAACTAATTTTTTATCACTGTCAGATATACGCATTTCGCGTGAGCTGTTTGAGCTAAAAACTAAAAAATAACAAGTAAGAGCACCTTTCAAGAGCATCTGAAAATATTACTTTAACAGATTACTGCACTTAAAAAAATTTATATATTCACAGCATACATAGATAGAGGAGTTACTTATATACAAAAAATCATATCTAAACAATCAGAGGTATGGAAGAATATACATTATATAGCGCCAATATAAGTGGTTTTCACTGCTGTGTGATCGGTATGTAAACCGGTAACACAATCTAATGGGTTTAGCTTCCTATATAAAGCAGATATATCGCAAAAACTGGTATATGAACAATCAGCGGTATAAGAGATAAAGCTTATACAGCATACATTTTGACGAATTTCTCAGTAGACTTTGGATTATTATTTATAAAATAGCTTACAAAATGTATAGGTTTTAGCTGTCCAAATAAAGGAGTTTTACAGTAAAACCCCATATCTGAACAATCAAATGTATGGAGGCAATAAAAAGGTTATTATGACCCGATCTTTGCTCATTTTACTATAAACTTTCTGTTGATAGCTGCATAATAAAGAAGAAGAAGAAGCGCATAAGTGGAGAAGTTATAACAAAGAATCTCATACCTGAACAATCAGTTGTATAGGGGCTATAGGTTATAGCGACCCGATCTTCGCCATTTTCACTGTAAATTTTTTTTTATAATCAGTGACAACAGTACAAATATTCATGTGGCTAGCTACTTAAATGGAGGAGTTATAACGAAAAATCTTATATCTGAACAATCAGTTGAATGGGAGCTATATGTTATAGTGGTCCGATTCTTCCGGTTCCGACAAATGATTAATACATTATAAAAATACACCCACCTATCAAATTTCATCCGGATATCTCGAAAACTGAGAGACTAGATTGCATACAAACAGACAAGCATGGCTAAATCGACTCAGCTCGTCGTTCTGATCATTTAAATATACATTTTAATGGGTCTATGTCTTCTTATTCTGGTACTTACAAACATCGGACCAAAGTTATAATACCTCTTTAATTATTATAGTTATTTTGTTATGAATTTCTCTTCTTTCTTGCACAAGAGGTCAAAATTATTGTCTGGATACGTCAAATCATTGTCCGATTTACTATCTTCAAAATAATCAAGACAGTGCTTGAGACAACCCAGTAGAAATCTTATGAATACGACTTCGATTTTGGTAGCATGAGCTTGTTGCTGTGTATGCATGCCTGTATAAACCCTGCAGCTATTCAGACTCACCCTAGGTTAGCCCTCAGATAGTCCCTATTGTTACCAGCACTAGTCCCTCATAATTCCCCTGCCAATAGTTTCAACTGCCATTTTTAGCATTGGCGTGTCATTGGAAAAGGACCGGTCCAATCAACACTGACCGTAACTTAGTCTAATTTTGGAGATTTTTTTCGTTGGAGTAAGATTGCGTTCTGCACTTCGCAGATGCTTTTTATACCCGAGCGCACTAGTGCACAAGGGTATATTAATTTTGTTCACATAACGGTTGTTTGTAACAGCCAAAACGAATCGAGATAGATATAGACAAATGTATACATAAATGCTCAGAATGAATAGAGAAATCGATTAAGCCATGTCTGTCTGTCCGTCCGTCTGTCCGTCCGTCCGTGTACACGATAACTCGAGGAAAAATTGAGATATCTCAACAAAATTTGGTATGTAGGTTTCCGTTAATCCAAGGTAGGTTGGTATTGAAAATGGGCGAAATCGGACTGTAACCACGACCACTTCCCATATAACGGTAATTTCCAGAAATACGAAAACGAAACGATATTTTAGTAACTACTGAATATAATTCGCTCAAAACTGATATTTACAATAATTTTCAGACGAAAAATAAGAATATTATAAATTTTTGGAAAATGGGCGTAGCCACGCCCACTTATGGTTACATGTGTATATCTTGGTAACCGCTGCACCAAGTTCTTCCAAACTTGGCACATTTGTTGGCCTTGATAGGGCATACTAAATGGCCGAAAATTTAAAAAATCGGAGAATAACCACGCCCACATCCCATATAACGGTAATTT
>NW_016160829.1:0-15581 GCF_001687245.7 Rhagoletis zephyria | reverse complement strand
ACGTTTATGGTAAAATTTTGGAAAATGGGCGTGGCACCGCCCACTTATGATCACATATATGTATCTCGGTAACCGTTCTACCAATTTGTACCAAACTCGGTATGGTTATTGTGCTTGCTAGATGAAAGCAAAACATGGAAATTATTGAAATCGGACTAAAATTGCGGCCGCTTTTCATATAACGGTAAATTTCAAAAATGCTTGAAACTGCAATATTTCGAAATTTAAGGACGCTAATTTACTCAAAATTGATACACCCCGGCTTACCATGTAGCGGTAGCTTTCGGAAAGGTGAAAAAACAAACATTTAATACTTGCGCCGGGTATTTAATGTTCAGCTCCACCCGAACTTAGACTTTCTTACTTGTTCATAATTCGGAAACACAAAAAAAAAAAAATTTTATAATTTTATAATACGGTTGCCAGACGTACTGATTTTATCAGTACAGTACTGTTTTTTCAATTCTTGTACTGATTTTATTAATTTCTTCAATCAGTACGCTAATGTCCAAAATTTTTTCAAAATTTTTCCAAAATTTTGTACTGATTTGTACTGAATTTTCAATTCAAACAAAACACTTTATGATTCTTTTAAGGAACTTGCTTAAACTGCACTGTAAAAAGTAGGAAGCAAATAATTGAATTGTTGTTAAAATGTTTCAAATAATGTTTGACATGCCCAAGAAATTAATACAACATGAATATCAATAGTTTTATTGGCATATCGCCGGTCGTTACGTACCAGTTGCGATAATATGATGAGCTTAAATTATTTAAAAAGAAGGCTGGCCTTTTTTGTCGAGTGTTGTTAATTATCTCGAAAATATCTTTCAGTTTAATAACAGGAAATTTGAATATTGCAATTGCTTTTGCCTATAGCTTAAGCTGCCTTTAGATGAGGCGATCTTTTGGTAGGCGACAAAAGTTGACTTTCTGTCTACTTTGAGGTAAGCGATTTTTTAATCCCCATTTACACGAGCGAGTTTTCTTGAGCAATATTGAATAGCCTAAAAAATCCAGTTAGATACCAACTCTTTTTTAGCAATTTCTTATGGTCTGATTATGGCAACTTAACGTAACTTAGAGCGCTCTCTTAAAAATTCTGTTAAATGGGTGTTGCTTATAATTGAACAGCCGAAACTTAACGTAACTTAATGCCACGTCGAAATCTGTTTCATTTTGATTCTCTAAGTTCTACGTTCCGTTAAGTTAAGTTGCCATAATAAGCTTTTAGCAGGTGATAAAAGAGCGTAAGCAACGCGTGTACGTATACAACCGAGAGCGTAACGATGAGAACGCGACAGCAAGCAAAATTAATTGGATACACTAACGCAGGGGTTCCCAAACTTTATTCACCGCGGCACCCTTGTTGTGGTAAAAATATTTCGCGGCACCCCTGCTCTTCAAATGTCTACCAAAACAAAAAAACACAATGCAAACTTTATGTTCCTTTAGCCGTACTGTGACGACTGAAATTCTTTTAATGATTTCATTATTTCCTTTAAGTTTATTGGGAGCTTTGACAATTATACCCTGAAATCATTTGACGCTGACTTCACAAAAAGGAGAAGCTTATCAATTCGTCGGAATATTTTTTATTAATATTTATTCTTTTTATGTAGTATGTTACCGCATAACTTTGGACCACGTTAACTGATTACTATAATTTTTTTTTAGATGAAAGGTGTTACCTAACAGGCGGTTCAAATCTAATTTGGTTTAAATCCGATGATTGGATCATGAAGAGATAACCGATAATCTTAAATTTGTATATGAATTGAAGTCGGTTTTGTTTTTGGCTTAAACATTATTTGTTTATGTAAGCATTTGTTGAAAATGCAGTCTCATATAGAAATGTAAAAGTAAAAGTGACTAGTATTTTTAATGCAATCTTGCCAACAGCAGTGTTTTCTGCATACACTTGCATCCAGAATCTCTTGGCTCCCTTCGTAGTATTTAATATTCAAAGTGCTGTCGTCACTCAAGGTTTATATATAAAAGGTTGCCCAATGCGCAGGTCCGTCATTCTTTTCTCGCAAAATTGGGCGACAACAACAGCGAAAACAACAAGCAGCTTAAAAAAACATAAAATTGAAATGAAGTGAAGCGATTTCATACCAATTGTAATCGATAGCTTATTCAAAAATACATTTACAGTTAATTTAAACCAAATTTTTACTAATACCTTTATGTCGAAAAAGCCACAAAATCGGATTTTTCACTGCGGAAAATTTTTGCGAAATTTTCATTTAAACTCGCTATATCTCAGACGTTTGTGTATCGATTGATTTGCAATATGTACACAATAAACTAGATACTATTCTAAAGAAGATGAGTCTAACTGCACTTCTTAATATTTATTTAAAACAAAATGACGGATATTTTAGCATTTTTATAAAAATTAACGAGGTGGTTTATACAAATGCAAAAGTTGTGTTATGAAGTTGAAAATTTTTGTTTTGTTTTAATGCTGCATTAAAGACAACTATATACGGACATTTTTCGGGAAAGTTTCAGGTTTAGACAACAAGTATTTCTAAAGTTATAACAATATTATGATGACACCCACGAGCGGTCGCTCGCCTATAGATGACAAATATTTTTACTGGGCACTTGTACAAGTAATTTTTGAAATTAATATTAAGTGAAATGTTGAAAAGCATGAATTTATCAGTGTTATATAACTATTACTAAACTTAATAGACATACTTACATACATAGATATATAGTAAATATGCACGTAACTCCATACATAGTCAATATAGTTATTCGTACAGTGATTGTTTCACAATATTCGCCAAGTTTTGAATAATGATTATTCGGTAGTTTTTCACGAAAATATATTTGATATTTTAAAAAAACCATACGAATAAAATTGTAAACCTTTTTGCAAAACTTCAAAAATTCTACAAATTTTCATCTATATTTCAAAATTTTGACTCACAATTTTTAAAGAAAAATTGCGTTGATTTTTGAGATTTTTTTTTCTCAATGGTGTTGAACGTTTTCTTTCATGCAAAACTACATTTTGCTCATGGAAGCAGATATGTAACAACCTTGAGAAACAAATTCTAACAAGTAATTTTTAGCAAAAAAAAACCGACTTCAACTCTCATACATATAAAAAAAAAATATATATATATATATATCTCATGATCCGCTGATCGGATCTTAACCAGATTAGTATGGGACCACCTCTGAGACACTACCTTTCCGATGCAAAAAGAATTATCGAAATCGGTTGACGTGGTCCGAAGTTATGCGGTAACATACATAAAAAAAAAAAAAAAAAGATTCCGACGAACTGATAACCTCCTCCTTTTTTGGAAGTCGGTTAAAAAATCAAAGGTAATCTAAAGGGACTTGAAGCTTGCGATTTATTAACTGAGATTGAATGAGCTACAACTCTGCATACTAAATTTATTCTAAAAACTGTCATTCAAAATTTTGATGAAAATTTGTATAATCTTTTTTAAGTTTTGCAAAAAGTTTAAAAATTTCATTTATATGGTTTTGTTAAAATATGAATAGTATTTTCGTGAAAAATTAACGAAAAATTAAAAACATTGCGAATGTCACTGTACGAATAACCATTTTGACTGTGTGTAATTATATATGTATATGCATACATATGTAGGTATGTAGAGCTTTAATAAGTTATATTACACTGATAAATTTATGAATTTCAACATTTCACTTAATATTACTTCCAAAATTACTTGTACAAGTGCTATGTAAAAATATTTGTCATCTAGAGGCGAGCACCCGCTTGTGGGTGTCACCATAATATTGTTATAACTTTAGAACTACTTGTTGTCTAAATCTGAAACTTTCCCGAAAATGACCGTATGTATTTGTCTTTAATACTGCATTAAAATAAAACAAAAATTTTAAACTTCATAATACAACTTTTGCATTTGTAAAATCCGCCTCCCTAGTTTTTATAAAAATCTTACAATATCCGCCATTTCGTTTTAGATAAGTATTAACAAGTGCAGTTAAACTCATTCTCTTCAGAATAGAATCTAGTTTATTGTGTACAAATTTCAAATCAATCGAATCATAAACGTCTGTGATATAGCGAGTTTAAATGAAAATTTCGCTAAAATTGGCCGCTGTAAAAAATCAAGTTTTGTGGCTTTTTCGGCATGAAGCAAAATATCGCCCTGAGACGATATGTGCAGCGAGAGGAAATTTTTATTTCGCGGATTGCGCGACCTTCTATGTATAGATCTTGGTCGTCACTGATGTCCAGAAGATTATCAAAAGCTTAATTTGTCATCTCAGTAGGTTTACTTTTCGGGTCACATGAAAACGGGTTTGTTATCCAGCTGTAGACATCCTCAGAGTCAATGTTGTGTCAATGTAATACTCGACAATGGTTTTTTCTAAACCTTCCAAGTTAACGCTAGTAATGCGCGTTAAAGCTAAGAAAATAAAGTATTTTGGAACGAATTTCCGTCATCCCTTTTCAAATTTGGTTTGGTTTCGGCGTTGTGCCATCTTCTTTGTCTCCAAACCAAATTTTGACAAGGGATGACGGAAATTCGTTCCAAAATACATCATACACCCACCCTGTCGGAAACAGCAACAACCAAAAAGGAACTAAGGAAATAACTTTAACATCCAATTTTACGAAAGCAATTTAAGTGAAAAATGATTTTAATTTTTGGAATTTTATATGGAAATTGACAGAAAATAAAAAATCAGTTTCCATTTAAATTGCTGGTGATACCGGCTTTTTCAATTTTCTTGGCGTTAACTTCGAAGTTACATACATTTTTCTGATTTACTTTGTTTACTTGTGCACACACATGTGGGGGTTTCATGCAAATTGCTAGAAGTTCTAAAATGGACATGTCCCCAATAAAAAACTCTCGACGTGCTAGAAAAAAACCAAATATGTATTTTAATTTCGCAGGCTCTGTTATCTTCGCAGCGTTATCCAATACGGGTTTTAAATCTAGTGGCGACATCTTCCTAGTCGCCAAAGAATACTGACGGATCATACAGTGACTTCTCGTGGCACACTTGCTCCATTTCAATCCATTTTTCTGTACAAATTTGTCGATAGCTTTAAAAAATTTGTCACTAGTTTAAAGAATTTGCCCGCATCACTAGTATACTCTAGCCACTAGCGGCACCCCAGGTATACGCTTGCGGCACCCACTTTGGGAAAGCCTGCACTAACATATTCTCACTTTCAGCTCACGCTTGGTTGTGGCATTGCCCACTTCTGTACATGATGCATTTCGCGTTGCCATATGGCAACACAGGATTAATTTTTGGTTAAAGAATTTGAGCCTGAATAACACTTAAAGGGCATATAATCAATGTATTCTTATATTTTCGAGCGGTTTGGTTGATTCTTGAAAATTATAGTGACCTCAAAAGAGAAGGATTCTTAAGCTAAGTGTAGAAAAATCTCGCTAGAGTTTTACTGAAATAAAAATCTCCTCTCTCAATTTAGTTCACACGGCGGAGCAACTCTAAGAGATACTCACTTTAGCTAGAGTTAAAACAGAGAAATCTCAACTTTCCTCTATCACGAACTCTACAAGCTGTGTACACGGTAGACAATTGTTACTTCTCGCCTAGAACTATACGATGTTTCCACGATTCGTAATTCGCTCTCTAAGTAATTAGCTAAGTAATTCGTGAATTACCCTGTTTCCACGGCACACATTAGTAATTCGTTTGGCAGCTCTAGTTCTTGTTCTTGTTCTTCGCTATTTATTACTATTTTTGTGTACTTCAAATATCGTACATGGAACTAAAATGTAAGTTATCAACAATTTTAATTTATATAGAGAATATTTTATTAATATTAGTCTATAACTAGAAAAAGTGCCAGCAAATGAAACCAGGCCGGTGAAAACTTCGATATATTTCCGATAAATATTAGAGAAGGCACCGATTCGTTCGTCATTCGCATGCTAATTCGATCTGGATTTCCTACAAATGAGGTAATTCGCTCTCAAAATTTTGTATGGCGAATTACGTAATTCGGAAGGTAATTGGCAAGGCGAATGACGAATGGGAGAGCGAATTACGAATAAGAGAGCGAATTACGAAACGTGGAAACGCCGTATTAGTTTTCTAGCTCGAATTATTGTCAATGCTTGTTGTATGTATCTATATCAGAGTCACGATGTAGAAAATAAAGGTGGCACCATCCGCGGACCGCGAATCCTTCGTCGATTTGACAGCATTAACCTATTCGCTGACGAAATACAGATTCTTTGTACAAAGACTTTGTCTGCGAGGACCCCTAGTGAAATTTTATGGCAAGAGTTTAATCCTCTAGCGACCTTCAAAATGCCATTTTATTCCGACTTTCTAAAAAAAGGGCCACAACGACCCTTTTGTGAGGGAGATAACGGGTTGAAATGTTCTACAAAATTATTCCTGGTAAAATTTTACTATATGTCCCGAAACAATATATTTCTCTCCGATACATATGTATTTTTACTCTTTTTTTCATTTATTCTAAAGACACTTAGGTAAAATATTGCAAATTTAAAATTGCCATAGCAAAGAAATTTGACCTAAGAATGCAAAACGATTTTGAGGTTTTACTATATGGGTCTAGTCTGCGTTGGAATTATTGCGCGCCCAAAAATGCTGTTGCAGTGTTATTAATTACTATTATGACAACCTTACACAATAAAACAGCTTATTGTTAATGGTTTATAAAACATGACTTGAAATAGAGCTAGTATCTATTAGTACTAGCATAACGAAATAAAATACTGCTATGAAGCTTCTTCAATAATTTCAAATTTTTCCTTGTTACATATATAAACATTTAATTTTGCCCAACAATCACTGAAAAAAAATTGGCAAACGTTTGAGAGAATCTTATTTCTCAATTTAATTTTCAGCATTGTATATCATTTGAAACTAAACATTTTCTCAAACATTGCTTAGCAATTCGGGAACAGTTGAGTTCGAAGACTATCGGTGGTCTGCTACATCAGTCGCAAAATGACTCCGCGATCCCGCGGTCGCTGTCATTCGCAGTTTGTCTGTCGGGAAATGGCCAATCGTTCGAGTGAATTGAAATGCACTTAGTTTGTTGATTTGAGGAAAAATTTGTTGATAGTATCAGTAACGATTTGCAAAATGGCAAACTTTGCCGTATAAACGCTGAGTTAATTTTTTATTTGCAAATAACTAAATCACGCAAATAGTATTGATTAGTGGTACTATTTGCAAATAAGCGCAAGACGTCGCCATTCTTCTTTTTCGATGGTCATATTATTGTGTCTAACTATAAGCTAACTTTATGTTGATTAGGAAGAAGCTAAAAGTCACTTATTATCTGTATATTTTCTTTGACGAAAGCTAACTATATTTCTATGGCGATGGCCGCGAAATAGTCAAGGGTGGTTTACCTCTGCATTAGATGTAGTCAAGGGTGGTTACCTCTGCATTTGATGCAACTAACTTGTAACTAACTACTTTTGGACATAAAATATCAATATATTTCATATTTGTTTACATATTCTCCTGTAGGTGGTCCCATATTCCAACTCCGTCAGACATAACTTCAAAATGATAATATGAAATTTCGATCTTCCGAAGTGCAGGATATTTAAATAGAAATGCGTTTAAAGAAAACCATCTTGAGCTTTACTCCTGCATTACTTGTCCAATTGTTTGAAGTTAGCTTTTTATAGCTAACCACAAGTTATATATTTTATAGAAACCCCGCAAAAAAGCTAACTACAAGTAGGTTATTTTTTATCAATTGATAATTTTTTTTCTACAGGGAGTCTACTGACTGACCTTTAAAATTTAAAAACGAAAGAAAGAAATAGTCTGCTCTTAGTTAGTGACCACCAATTTGCCTGCTTAAAATGAAAATATATTTTTATGTTAAAAATTAAATTTATATATGATAAATAAATATACTATTAAGTATGATATAAGGGCTTATTCTGAATATTTGAATTATTGAATAAACTATTGAACTGCATCAATAAAAATCCCTTTCCTATAAAACCCGTGTGTTTCTTTTACATACATCATTGGCATCATTATCAGCGTTGCCGCTTTGGTCCAATTGGACCAAAATTGGTAGCTTCATTCTCCGTTGGTAGCTTGGTTGGTTTGATGAAGCTTTTGGTAGGCAAAATTGTTTTGAAAATGCAATCAAATTGAACATTAAAATTTGTTTGCTTAATCTAAGTTTACACGTTCAAAACACTGCTTTCACTTTGCTTACATGTGTAAGATTTCTTTATTTTACTAAACAGACAATTTTCTGCAAACAAAAACTCACTTCCCAAAGCTATGACCGATTAGCTGTTGAAATTAAAGAGAAATTACCTATTGTCTTGAAAGAAAAAGAGAAATAGAAAAAGATAGGCAATTTTCAAAGTGTGAGTGTATTGGTGATAAAAAAAGGGTGAGTATACGCGAATTGAATCAAATTTGGATTTTTTTATTGAAATGCATAAAATGTCTGCTTCTGTTTATTCACACACAAAAAAAAAAATTTTTATATGAATTGAATCAATCTCAAAGATATTTACTTATTTTACCAAAGTTTTTTATACAATAACTTAATTATTTTATTTAAAGGCCCGAATTTCTCTTGTTTAATCTGAAAGATTGGTGTGAATAATTTACCAATACTGTAAACAATATTACGTGCAGTTTTAATTTTTACTGCTAATTTGTGTAGCTAAAAACCTCGCAAACTCGAAAAATCTCGTTTTAATGATGAACAAATTTTGGTAGTTTGGAAACTGATTTGGTAGGCGTTTTGGTACATAAAAATAATTTCAAGTGGCAACACTGATCATTATACAAAAATTTCAATGAGAGTAACTGGATTCCATTTGGTTCCGCTTCACTCACATTTGAGAAAAAGTTCGGAATTCATTATTTCCCCATTTGATAATAAAGGGAAATTCTATATTACGCTATCGACGGTTATTTGAGCTGCATTAGAGAACTTACGTTTAGGATTTGAGAAAAGGTTTGATTCTCAAATGCATCTCAAATTAAGATGTTACAAGAATGTTTATTGGGTGTTTATATGCCCTGGCATACATACGTATGCATTGTATTTAATGCATCACCGAACAAAACAGCAGCACATTTTCCCACATAAATTGGCACGCCAAACCACAGCACCACAACAGATAACGAAATAAAAACCAGATATCACTCAAACTCAAAATATCATTCCGCAGATGGCAACAACTACAATAAGAACGAGCGCATGCTTGAAGATATGAGATAATTGATGTGATATTAATACGATGACAGCATCAATGCGAGGATGATCGAATTGATGGCAGTAATAGCAAGAGCTAAGCTATGTAAGCCAAATTCGGTGGCAAACAGCTGTCGGTGGTATGTTGGAAAGGATTTTGGCCGCAATTGTGGCAAATGTTCCTACATACTTGAACGTGCACTTATAGTATGTATGTATGAATGTATGCGTAGGCTCATACATTTATGTATGAATATACATACACATGTACATATGTACATACATATACGCCAAAATACATCAGAATGTTGTTGAAAGGGTGAAAGGGGCAGGGGTCTAATTTCACACAATGACGTGACAATCTGTGGCGGCCTGCTTGCCTAGGCTAGCTACCATCAGACTGACTACGAATGAGCACAAGGACGCTGCAGGATGAGGCATGAAAATTGCTTATTGCCCCAATGATACCACCAATGCCACGTTTCTACAACAAATGTGGTTGCTGATATGAGCTAATACATATTTGTACATATGTAGTAGTAAGAGCCACTGTTGTTGTGTTAATGACTGATGCCTATCTATGCCTATGTTGCTGAGAGTGACATCAATGTTGACGATTGCCGCAGTATTGTTGGGTGCTCAAACCGTTGCCACATTCTCCCATACATATAAAAATTCTCACGACCCATAAAACATTTTTATTGAATCTCAATTTGAGATGCATTTGATAATCAGTCCTTTTCTCAAATCTCCCGTTGATAGCGTTCTTAAACTAAAAGGCACATTTTTAATATGGAATTTTCATTTACTTGGTATTTTCATATGGAGAAATATTGAATTCTCAACTTTTTTTGAAACGTAAGCGGAGCGGACACGGTTGCCACACACTTGGAGAAAATGTTACCAAAAAATTTTAAAAATATTACCAAAAAAATACTAAAAGTATTAAAAGCCTTTTTTTCTTTTCACATAAACAACGGGCGCTACTTACATCTTCGAGATTGTACTAAAGTTGCCTAGAGGTTTACATACATAGGTATATACATGATTTCTGCATTTGCCAAATCGATTAAATAATCTTTTTGAAAAATCTTAAATTTAAGTGTCAAAGTTTATAATAACTTTATGTTGTATATAATATTTATAACAACATTCTTTATTTGACCCCTTATTGGTATTAAAAAACGTAATGTACCTATATCTACGGTGACCATCCGTTCTGTTTTTTGCAGGACCGTACTGTTTTTCGAAGGTCGGTCCTGCGTAGTTTTTCAAACCTGAAAATGTACTGATTTTTTCCAAGTGTCCTGCATTTGTCCCGCATTTTATTCGTTATTTTAAAAATATCGGACAAT
This sequence comes from Rhagoletis zephyria, assembly GCF_001687245.7. Lineage (NCBI taxonomy): Eukaryota > Metazoa > Arthropoda > Insecta > Diptera > Tephritidae > Rhagoletis > Rhagoletis zephyria. The sequence continues at coordinate 4,997 of NW_016160829.1, read as the reverse complement.
AGATGGATTTTTTCAAAAAAGTGTTTTTCGGTACTTTTCGTAGCTTTTCTTCAATATCTCATGAAAAAATCTCCAAATTAACGTAGCCGACTTACAGCTCGAAGGGTATTGATGTGCCTCTTACCAAAATATATAACTTGTGGCGACTTCTATGAAAATTATTAATGCTACAGGCGAAAAAAGTGGGATTTTCAATCAAATACGCAGTTTCATTTGATTATTTCTTTTTCATTATTTAAAAAATTCGATAAAGAAGATATATCATTACAGTAAACTTTGAGCCAAAGATAATGAAAATCGGATTGGAAATGTAGATGGTATGGAGCGCAATCTGCACAAATTATATATTTTTGTAAAGGGCAGTTTGTAACTCGTCCTTTACGTCGATTCATGACGACGATTTTTGACAAATAACTGCCAAAAGTACCAAAAAAAACAAAAAAGAAGGGTACTGTTTTCATTTTGAACGACTCAAAATTTGCCTATAAATAATCTTTTAAAGATTTTCACTTTTCGTGTAAGCTATTGTAATTCTAATATGTTTCACTATACTTTTATAAATATTCATGTAAAAAAAGATTAATATCAATGAAGAACGCGTGATTCATTTTTAAAGTTTAAAATGTATTAAGTATTTAGAACCATAAATACTATTTTGATAGTTTTATACTACGTAAATATATGTAGGCATATTTTTGAAAAATTGTCCTTCATTTTGAATCCATATTTATGGTCACCGTACCTATATCACATCTCTCTGTCATCTTTTTGTGGTGATTCGAAATAACGCATGACCTTAGCTCCTTGTGGCACATATGTTTGTACATACCGTCAATCATAACTCACAATTTCGTATGTCATTAAAAAAAAAATCATTTTGTAAGAAATTAGCTACGTGTATGTAACTTTGTCGCAGATATTGTAAAATATTTAAGGTTTTTAAGCATTTAATCTGAATGTTACCAATGAGATCGGAAGTTACCAAATTACCAAAGAGAATAAAAGTTACCAATTTTGGTAACATTTTACCAAAGTGGCAACCGTGGAAGTGGAACGAAGTTACTCCCTTTTTTGTTGGATTTATTGCATTTCTCATTTATCATCCATAAAAATATTATTTCATTTTGAAGCTTAGTTTCCAGCTCTTAAGAAAACGGTCAAAAAAATTGGCATTATTTCGTATATGTGTCCAGGGAATTTTCTTTCATCAAGAAATAATGGAACGGGCATAATTTCTGTTGCAAACATGGGTTGCCTTATGTTCTTTTTTCACAAAAATCTCTAGAAACCCGTGGTAGAAAGCGTAGCAAATTTCTTAAGAACTTCGTACTCCCTTAAGCAAATTTGACACAAGATTTCTTCGCGATTTTTTGTGCGTCATTTTATATGGAGCGTTTGCTTTTCTTGAGAGCTGAATACTAAGCTTATGCAAGTAAATTGGTGGTCACTATCGATGCAGCAGACTATTTTTTTCTTTCGGGTTTAAGTTTCAATGAACAGTCAGTAGCTAATGTCGGCAGATCTGTAACAAAACGATCAATCACAAAATAATATTATCAAAAAACCTTCACTAAAATCAATAGATTAAATGCATTTCAGTTTATTTGGACGAGGAGCAATTTTTCGATAGACAAATTGTGAATAAAGCGACCGCATGGTCGAGGAGCCATTTTGTGACTGACGTAGCAGACCACCGATAGACATCGACGTCTTTGCATTTAGTCTGTTGCTTTGAACTTCGTACTAAAACCTGTGGAATTGTCAAACTACAATTTTACTCTCTCAATTGAAGTAATACTATGTCTCCATTGAGAGATTTATCTAATAAGATTTAATAAATCCAGTTGCTAAATCACAACCGTCTTCATTGCCACAACGAGATATGTTTGACGCTCACATTTTTAAATATTTGACGTTTGCTTATGTATGATTTTATAAATACAGTTGCGGATATTGAAATAACCACCAGAACGGAATTTCATTATGTGAATTCCTGATATTATTGGCTTCCTATTCGTGGTAAATATGTATAATATATAGTTTGGAAAATGTAAGTAATGGTACCATATTCCGAATCACTTTCCCGAATTTAAGAAAAATTATCAAAATGGTAAAGAACAACATTTGCGGAAAAAATGTTTCAAAATCAAATCGTGAGCCCTAGTTACCAAATATGACTGCCAATGCATTTCTTTAGTCGAGTTGAGTTCTAGAGGATGTTTGATGCAATGTTATCGAAGCAGAACCATTACAAATTTTATACATTCTATATCACAGCGCGTAAAAGATTTATAGAAAGCGGACAGACTCTACATGATATTATCATAAAACATTTTTTCTGAATTTCCTGGTTTTAAAATGATATCTTCTTAATTTATTATAACCAAAGATATGTAAATATTAATAATTTGCTTTTAAAACTAACCAAAATATAAAAACGTCTAAAAATACGAAAATACATGCCTTTTTAATAGGCTAGATTTCAATGTCCGTAACTGTATATTGAAAATACAAACGTCATTTGACTTATGTCATGTGAATTTGTGATTGCCACACCCAACAAATTGTATTTATTGATCAATATTTAACAGATTTAACTTAAACTGCTAAACTGCTAAAAGATGTAACGTTAAATCTCGTCAGAGGGCTAAATCTGCATTAAATCTCATAATGGAGACATGGTATAAAAGGAGAACAGATGCAGAAGTGCACGGGAACGAAAAAGCACTATTTCCTGTAAAAACGTCAGTCGGTTTGTTTAGATGTCATTGGTACAACACTGATTGGCTGAAATATCACTAAATAATGATTAGAATCTATACATATTCAAATATTTCGTTGTTTACTTCCATTTTTAGCAAATATAAGGTTCTTTGCTTTCACCGCTTTCTGTTTTTGTTTGCACATGTAAATCAGCTGATCGTTTGACAGTTTTCATGAACTTATGGAAAAAAAACTCTGGACAGTTGCTCAATTACTCTCTCAAAAGTGTCCCCACTTACAGGTTTTATGTCAATAGGACTGCTATTGGAACAGACTAATTATTGACACAGACGGAACGGAACGAAATGCTAAAAAATTTTTCTCGAACGTTTCTCAAATCGTTCTTAAGTTTATAAAAAATATTTGAGAAAAATTTGAGAAATTGGTTAGGTTCAAATGATAAACAATGCTGAAAATCAAATTGAGAAATAAGATTTTCTCAAGCGCTTGAAAATTTTTGTTCCAGTGTTTGTTGGGAAATGAGATACATACCTATCCATATATCATTTGTTAACAACAATCCCATCGTCGCTGTAGTTGTCGAATTGGAGATTGCAACCAGTGTTGTTTCACTGGTGGCCAAAGCTGTTGGTTTGATTGTTTTTGTCGACATTGGGACTGCTGCTGATGATGGCTTTCGTCATTAATGTCGACAATGATGTCAGCATAATTCAATTGCTCGATTCACACGCTCACATTCAACACTAACGAAATGCAGGCTCAGATGAAGACTGGCGCACCGCTCCACCGGTACACAAACCAGTTTGATAGATACTTTCCTAACCACTTTTAGATGAGTTAACATACATATGTTGCTAATTTGCCAAAATCTATCATCACTATAAGGCCAAGTGCGTTTGAAGTCCATCTGAAAGTACGAGCAATTTAAAATGTGGGATTAGCTGTTTTTATTTGCGTTTAATTCACACAAGCTTGAGACATTGTAATCAAATCAAGAGATAGATATTTAGAGATTTTATATTAAATTCGGGTACGATAGTTTGCATTGTTGCGCCGATAAAGAAATATTTTATTATATGTACATTAGTTTAAAAAAAATCCGAGATAGGGTCGAAGCACCTTTCAAAATTTATCCTCTTGCCTAACACTAAGCTTTACGTTTCTAAGTATAAATTTAGAGGATGCTCATGAAATGTTTATATTTTACTCTGCATGGTATAAACCAAACAATGGGTAAGGAAGCCAAGACAATTGCTAATTTAAATTAGTTCAAAAAATATTACCAGCTTCAGTTGCCATAGCAATATTAGCGTTTCATAAAAATTACCAATATTTTGGTCAGTTTCAAAGGGATTCAGAAGCGCATTCAAGGTCAATGGGCACCCTGTATTGGTTACAGTCAAGAATGATAGAACACTAGATTGCGCCCATGGAAAGCCGAGGTAATTACGCACATTTTGATATCTTAACTGATTTCCTCTGACAAATAGTTTATTAACTGCAAACAATTGAAAAAAGATACTCCCCTTGAATTTTTTTTTCGAGATTTTCGAATATCATGACGAAATAAAAAAGTGGGTGCCTTCTTTTTATCGATAAAGAATGTAAAAAAATATACCATGCACATGAAAAAACTTACTATACTGCACGCTTGCCTTTTGTTTTCACTTTTACAATTTGCCACTACTTCGCAGAGATATTAACGCACAAATAGTTAAATTCAGAGACCCTAAATAACTGTTATGATTTCTTTTGGAGGTGGAAAACGTTGGCCGTAGGACAGTAAACAAATTTTTATGTTACTTTATAAGAGTTATTCCCTCGTAACTTTTATTTTCGACGTTTTTGTTTTTACGTTGCCTGGTAAGAGTTATTCCTAAGACCAAATTTTTTCCGTTGTGCATCATTTTTGTTTTCGACTTTTTTCATTTTACGTTGCATGATAAGAGCCATTATCAATGAAATTTTTTTTTTCGTTGCTCGTAACTTATATTTTCGACTTTTGTTTCTTCACGTTGCTTAGTAAGAGTTATTCTCAATGAAAATTCTTTTTCGTTGCTCGTAACTTTTATTTTGAAGTTTTTTGGTTATACGTTGCAGTAGTGAAATACATATATATGAGGGTTTATACACGCATATCGGCGGAAATAGACGACACGCCATTTCTTTAAATAAAATTAATTGGTGCTCGTTTGNCTTTTTCGTTGCTCGTAACTTTTATTTTGAAGTTTTTTGGTTATACGTTGCAGTAGTGAAATACATATATATGAGGG
>NW_016160828.1:0-58815 GCF_001687245.7 Rhagoletis zephyria | reverse complement strand
ATATTATTATAAATGAATAAATTAAAATAAAGAAAAAACATAGCCATTTAGCTGATTTTTTCATGTAAAGGCCAAAAATGGTGATTTTTTGAAATGATTGTATGGGGAACCCCCCAGGGGAGTTCCAGGGGGTGTGCCACTGGCATGGATGGATCGGCCGTCCAAAGTTAGTGGGGGTCGGTCATACATTTGGATTCGATTGGAGCACTCTAAATGGGTCAAAGTGGGATTTTTCAAAATTTGCCCCTACCCAAAAGTTCGACCCAAATTGGGGNACATCAGAATTCGTTTTAGAGGTATGGTTCCTTCGGCAAAGTTTCTTATTTTGATCCCTAGAATACGATTTTCACAGAGCAATGAGCGATTTTTAAATCGACCCGCCCTAATACGTATATATACATCTGTACGACTGGAATAATTTTAAGCAGAGTGATACGCTCGATAAGGAGCGTACACAAGTAATGCTGCAAACGGCGAGATACATTCATGTATGCACATTTGAATGATTGAATATTATAGCGTATGTTTGTGGGCATGTACATTAGGGTGGTCCTTATATGTAGGAAGCACATTTTTGCATCAGTTTTTCTAAGCCTCAACCCCTAAGTAAATTCGTCCATGCCTCTATAGTCGGAGATATCACATACAAATTTTGGTTCCGATTGGAGACGGTATAAGGAACCAAAATGTATATGTGATATCCTCGACTTTAGTAGTAGTATCGATTTTGGGTATTAAATGAAAATAAATATTTTTAATTTTTTGAATCCATAGAGGCATCTGACCTTTGACCCATTTGCGACGCGCCTTAACCGACTCCAGTTGGGATCAAAATTTATATGTACTATCTGCGACTATGATGGTATTGATTTTGGGTATTAGATGAAAAAAAATAATAATTTTAATAGTTTGGTTCTCTAGAGACTGTAATTTGTTCACTGTGCGACACGCCTTAACCGTTTCCAATCGGGACTAAAATTTATACGCGATATCTGCGTCCGTGTTATTACCCATTGACGTGGTGAGACTGGCAAAAACCGTTCATTTGATTTTAAGGACCACTCTAATGTACATACATAAAATGAAATATGTATGCAACGCATCCAAGAACTCATAGGAGCGGCATGAGTGCTGAAAATAAAAATATACAAACAAACATGCATTTATACATGTATGCGTGGATTTGCCTCCTTGGCCTTAAAGTGAATGCGTGCGATATGCACGTACATCCATTTACACATTCATAAAAACAGTACGAATGTGAGAATATCTGTTCTAAATGCTCCCAAACGAATTTGACGCTCGCTGATGAAAATCTTTTGAATTTTCCTCTACTTGGCGCTCTTCAACATCAGAAGCACAGTCACCATTTCCAACACCATCGCCATCGTTGCCGCATTGCCATCGCGATCGCCACCAACACAGCAGCAAATTAGCAGCAACAGCTGTTGCCGTCATAGTCGCTCGGTCACTTGAACGGCCCCGTCTGCGAACGTCTGCGGCACTCCACTTCACTCAATTCGACAACGACGACGACTCTTGTACGCGGCGGCCGGCCGACTTGATCGCTGATCGTTTTACGAGCGTGCTCGCATATACAAATACATTTTGTGTGTTTTTTGGTTATTTTTGTTGCTAATGCAATTGTTATTGTTCTCTTTGTTGTTGTTTTTGCTGTTGCTACAGCCGCCACTTTTGTTTTAGTTGCTTTTATCAATGCTGATGTTGTTGGTTTTTTGTTATAATTACGTTGTCTAAAATTAGAGAACGTAGTGTGTCTGGCATATCGCACATCACAGCGCCCCAAGCGAGTATACACACATACATATATCCGTAGTACTTATAGCTGCAAAATCAATATAAAGCAGAACCGAAGAAGTAATATTGACCGTCGCTATATATATGTACCGCACGACATACATATATACTTGCACTAGCAGTCTGTGCAAGCAATCTTCAAAGATTTAGTTAGAAACCAAATCGTCAATGGCATCAAAGTCAAATTGAGATCGAGATTCAGTGCCAGAACGGCTGCAAGCATTCGTCTTTAGTGGCCGCCACCGCCAGCGATAACAATGACACCAAAAAATTCACCAAAACCCTTTGTTGTTATCCCCACAACTACGCACAGCTCGTTAAGCTCCATCCACCGGCGAGACTATTTGTCGTGATCTGTAGTTTTTCGGTGCTAGGGGTCGTCGTTGTCTTCGTCTATGATTCGTCGCTGACATCGTCGTATTGACAACGAGAAGACTATGGTGACGAAGACAAAAAATGGGACGAAGATAGAGAAACGATGACCATGCGGCATCATCAGCAACCTGGCTGTATTGTGCATGAATCAGCGCTTTGGTGCACGGACACACATCAAGATATGTTGGAGAAAAACAAGCTTATTTATGCATTAATGACAACCTTGCAGGAAAATCGACCATCGTCTTCGATAAAGTGCCATTTTAATGTATTTGGACCCATATAATACAGAAATCGTATTGATAAAATTTACAACTGGGCTTCATCGATTGACTGCTGCCTGCATACCTGTAGTTGAAATTCAAATTAAACTCATCAGAACTTCGTGGTTTTGAATTTGATTTGCGACTAAAATGTACTTACCCATCTGGGAAGCAACTGGGAAAACTGGTCAACTATCTCACCGTCTGCGGATACCACAAAGACAATTGTTTCAGCGAACTCTGCAAAAATGGCGCAATTTCTTGGGCGATTGGAGTTATGAACATATCAGAACACATTGTTCTCTCTCGCCGGATAAACGAAGTACTCAGAATAAGCTTGAGCTATCCAAATTGAACATATGAGAATAATCTCTTTTAATTTTTAGATTTTATTGTTTCATAAAGACAAAAAAAAAATATTTTTAATTTTACTTAATTTTTAAAAACTTATTTGATATATTTTTTAATCATTTATTTTTCTTTAATTTAATTGCAAATTAATTTGTATATATTATTATTTTAAAAAGAAAAACTTTTTTTTTATTAAATTCTTACACCCAAATTCACCAAATAGCAATTTAAGTGAAAAATGATTTTAACTTTTGAATTTAATATGAAAATTGAAAGAAAATATATAATCATTTTCAACCTAAATTGCTAGTGAAACCGGTTGTTAGACTTACATACATACATATTTTATTTTTTAATCATATTTCTTAAAATTTAATTTACTCTAAAATTTTCGATTATATTGTTTTATGTAGTATTTAAAAATATATATTTTTTATTTAATTTTTAGCAACTTGTTCTACATTTTCCTGCTGTTTAATGAATTGTTTTTCTGTTTTAATTTAATTTTTAGATTTTATTTTAAAAATATATTGAGAATTTAATTTTTGGAATTTCTTTTTTAATGTATTTTTTTAATTTTTAGTAAATATTGCTTTAAATATTTAATGTTTGTTTAATTAAATTTTTAGGAAACTTATTGCTTTAAGCCCTCCCCCTTGTCACTTTTTGAAGCATTTCATGAATGTTCGCCCTAGGGTTGTAGATAGAAAGTATAAACCCATAGCAGCATATGCTTAGAATTTAATTACAATTTCCTTAAAACTCTTAAACCCGATGTGTTACTTCTAGACTGTTAAAACTCCAGGCACGTTATTTTCCAAGATATTTTTCTACAAGGTGTTTTTCAAGCATAAATTTATACACAAGAGTTTATATATATATATATGTGTGTACTTTCTGCTACCTTTACCTATTCGTGTGTGCTCGCATACAATTTGGCCGAGACCCGAACGCCGTCAACCGATTGCTGTTCGTAGATTTTGATCTTATTATCTGGCGAAAAATAAGTACACAAATACATACATACATACATATGCTTATGCCGGCTACAATAAGAACAACAACTATGAAAAAATAAGAACAAATGAAAACGAGCCAAACAATGGCATGAACTGTGTGATATGTAGTTACATACTAAATATTTTTCAGGATCCTCAGACGCCTAGAAGTAGGTATCAATAGAAAGAAGCTTGATATTACCTTTAAGCAAACTCGAGAATTACTTACAAGTACGCTGATGTAGGCATACAAGTATATTTTTTATATGTTATATAAATGTGTTTATGACAGACACAAGCAGAATCATGAGCTCTTTCTTACCTTCCGTTTCTGGGCTATTTGGTGATCTTCCTCATTCTTTTGAAATATGTTATTCACCAGTGCACAGTGCTTTGAAGGCCAGTTTTTCTGACCAATACTAAGAGCGATATCGTTTGTACAAAAAAATTTCGCCTTTTGGTTACCCCCTTCGCGTTCGATTTTAAAATAATGTCAAACGGTGTGAAAATTTTTCGTTTGTTTCTGAAAATGTCAAACTCTTGTAAGGCAAAAAATCAGATTCTCTGCCCGTTGAACCGTCGCCAGGGTAGATGGTTACCCTAAAAATCTGTTGGTTTCTTAAAACGACAATTTTTGGAAAACATGCCTTTAACAGGATTGATGTAACACCAACATTTAAAGATATATCAAAAAAATATTGGGTTTTTCTTGAATTTTAACTTTCATAAGCCTACAACTTTGAGTATGATACAGTTATTAATTAAAGAATGAAAGAATTGTATCTTGTGAGCNATGTAACACCAACATTTAAAGATATATCAAAAAAATATTGGGTTTTTCTTAAATTTTAACTTTCATAAGCCTACAACTTTGAGTATGATACAGTTATTAATTAAAGAATGAAAGAATTGTATCTTGTGAGATCATGTTATCATATTTTGTGCGGGAAACAAAAAACTGTTTACAATATTGTCCCCGTTAAAACCCTCTGTCGTCAATGGTTGAAATATATTTTTTTTAAGAATGTGGAAATTCATGCATATGTCAGTTATGTTTTTTTAAATCATCTCATTTAGCCGTAATTAATTTTTGCCAAAAAATAAAAACTAAAATATACCATAGTGTAGTGCTGATTCACTCGGATAAGCAATCGAATGAGTGCTTGTGATTTATTTTATAACTTTTTCTTATTTTGCTGGCGCTTTGCATAAGAATCGCACACCATGTCCATGTATTTTTAGTAGGCAATTGTGTCGTTCATTGATTTGATTAATTTATATAAAGGGTATGTATTTATAGATATTAGGGTGATTGACTCGGTTTTTCAAAACGGTTTCCACCGGTTTTATTTGGATATCTATAGCCAGTTTTTTTTTTATTTCATACAAATCTTGACCTCTCGNCACACCATGTCCATGTATTTTTAGTAGGCAATTGTGTCGTTCATTGATTTGATTAATTTATATAAAGGGTATGTATTTATAGATATTAGGGTGATTGACTCGGTTTTTCAAAACGGTTTCCACCGGTTTTATTTGGATATCTATAGGCAGTTTTTTTTTATTTCATACAAATCTTGACCTCTCTATGAAAGTATAAAGTTGTTCGAAGTTTTCAAAGTCGAGTTTAAGTGAAACCACGTGTGTCAAGTTAGCACTAGAGTTTTCGAAATTGTAGTGTTTTTGTTGTAAATTTGTTGTGAAAAGAAAAAATTTGTAGCTCTCATTTTTTAAGAAAAAATGGTATGTAGTGGTAACTTGACACCATACACCTAGTCGATAAAATGGAGATATCCAATGTGTTACTATGCCATTAATTGTAGCTTTTAAATTTAAAATTTGTTATGAAAAGAAAAAAATTGTAGCGAAAACGGATTTTGGAAAAAGGCAAAAAATATGTTCAAAAAAGTACTTTGATGTCCCTACGAGCAAATTTGTTGGAAAAATTGTGTGCCCTTTTAAAAATTTAACTTGAAATAAGGAAACAGAATATATACTCTAAAAAATTTTTTCTTTTAACCAATTTTATAAAAACATGCACACTAACTGCCAATTTTAGATGAAAATGTAATAGGCACTTATGTTTAATTTTGGATTGTTTTTAAAATACCATTTAGCTTTTGTTAAGCTTCAGAACACGTTCAATTAAATATGCCAAACAAGCGGAAGCACTATTGCTCGGAAATTGGGCCTAATTTGGTTTGCGTTCGCCGTGTTTGCAAGATAACTTCTCCATACCAATTTATACGACGACACTTACACACAGATTGATTCAGGGCCCATAGTAGTAGCAAATTTCCATGCCTATTTGCTTTGTCCAATTTCGTTCAATTTTGAAGAGACACTTCTTAGGTGATTTCAGAGACGATTGCAACACGAAGTATGGCGAATGCTAATGACGATTCAGCGACTTTTGTGAGTCGCAGAGAAAAGAGAAAGCAGGAAAGGTAACGATAGAGATTCTAAGAGAAGATAGACATAATGATAACAATAAAAAAAAGAAAAAGAATAATATAATTACAAAGCTAGGGATAAGAGGCCAATTCTGGCAACGGTCTTTGAACTCACCTCAGTCTTTCGAAAACTATCTTGAAAGCTCTGTTCTGTCTTTCGAAAGACCAATTGAAAGATCTGATAAATTAAAATTAAAAAATTAAGTTTAACAAAATGACGTTTCTAAAAATTAAATGATACTAGCAAAATATGTTTCGTTTTAAAGCAATCAAATCTAAAGCTTTAAAGAAACTTAAATTAAAAAAGTTCCAAAAAATTAAGTGAAAAAATATATTCTTCTTTTCAAAGTAATACAACCCAAAAATAAAAGGAAAATTAAATTAAAAAAGAAAAATTTTAATGAAACAAGAGAGCAGAAAATTATAAATTTTTAAAAGTTAATTGAAATTAAAAAAAATAAAAATTGTAATTTTTGGCGATTTTTCTAAGGGGTCCCTAGGGAACCATAGGGGACCTAGGTGGTTGGGGTTGCATTTTTGTTAATGGCGGTTCATTTCCTCTCCAAAAAGGTAGGTTAGAGGTGCCACGCCCACTTACCTTTCGCCCACCGCCCCTTTAACGAACGGCCATGAAGGAAAGCCAACCCTTTCTTCCTTTTTAAAAAATTTTCTTAAAGAATGAAAAGCAGATTAAATAAAAAAAAACAAATTAAATTTTAGGTTTCTTCCTAAAAATTGAACTAAAAAAAATATATATACGATTTTTACAATTAAATGCCTCTTTCTCAAGTAGGCTTTAAAATTTATCTGCCCTTCAAACACATTTTTTCAGAGCAATAAAATCCCAAAATCATAAGTAAATATAATTTTAAAAAATATTCCTCTGAACAACGACTCAAACCTCGGATCTCTCGAATGACACTCCAGTGCCTTGCTTACGCGGCAATGGATTTACAATGCTTTTCTGACAAAAAAGCTTTTCACCATGAAAGCTGGCAAGGCAGCGTTTTTTGTAAAATTATCATGCCAGAATAAACAAAATCGTTCAGATTGTTATGCCTATTGTCTTTCAATTGTTTTATAAAAAGGTTTTCAAATATTTTGGACGATATTGCCTATTAAACGTAAGGGTAAGGGTTAGGATAAAAATAAGGATAAGGATAACGATAACGATGGACAAGGATAGGGACAAATGTAAAAACACAGGCTAAGACAAAGACATATTTAGGCTAAGCTTTTGGCTGAAAAGAATATTTACGAATTTCCACAGTACGAGCTAGAAATGAATCGAAAAAGTTTCACCAGGCGTATTCTGTGTATGAGAAAGGAAGTATAATCATTGTAGATTTCTTTATTTCCTAACTATAAAACAATGTTCGCATGAAAATTTAACCTAATAATACTATAATTGATTTAAAATTCTAAGCAGCCTAACATTCCATGGTTAATTACTTTTCTTCATTTTATCTTAAGCATAAATTGTACCAAATCTCTTCAAAAATACATAGTTGTCAATTTGAAATCCTCTAACCTACTCTCCTATTCCTGACTATTTTCTTTAACTGTCTGTATGTATGTATGTAGTATATACATATGTAGGTATTCACTTGTGGCGTTACGTATACGCGCTGACGTTCGCTTATCATTTCGTACTACTCATTACTTGACTATGCATTATTATGTAATATGTATGTACTTTCGCGGCTCATTTCACAATTTTTGATATTTCTCGCTAAATGATCGTTTGCTGTGCATCTATTTTTACAGTGCAAACTGACAAAAAAAAATCATTAATCGTAAATGAAAAATTAGAATCATAGGATGTTTTTCTGCTCTGCAATTACTACATATTCTATTCAGTATCGGTCGATACGTCAATGAGTACTCTTTGCTTTTCTTAAGTTTATCTGTGTGCTCATCAGTTGATGTGAATTTTCTCTAGGTCGGTTTGTTCTTTGTTGATCTATTCAGTTGCTAGCTGTTGTAAATGACTGCTTCATGTTGTTTACATTTAAACATGCAAAAGTATATACATACAAATGCATGCGTGTTTATATGTATGTATGTTGGTATACATATGTATTTATGTTTGCATATACATCTTTGTACATATCTCTTTGGGTGTGTAGCTGTCGGTATGTGTTTGGGCTTAATGATTTCTTGTGTTTGATTGTCGTCACTCTTCAGTGATTTGGAGTGCCATACGGTTGTTTTTCATTGTTATTCACAATAATCTACGTAAAGTTACAAACACACTTTATTTATACAGCGATGTTTTATGTATGTATGTACATTTATACTTGTAGGCGGCACTATATATTTAGCGGTAATTTTGTTTGCCGCGGTTTACAGTTTCTTAAAAAGTGCCTGGTAGTCTTAAAATTTATAATTTCTCTGCTTTGCTTTCTTGGTGAGGATTTTTAAACTTTTTTGACATTTGACCGTCTATAAAATATGCATTCGTGTTGGATACCAATTGGTGCAAAGAAATATTCAAGAAATTCAATCACGGTGTTTCAAAAAAAGGTGTATATAAGATATATGCATAAAAGCCGTTTTATTGTGTCACTCCCTTCTCTCGGCAGAAAAAAAATGCTAAAGCATCCTTCTTGCATTTATTTCAATCAATAGAGTTCCAAAAACAAGTACATAAAAAATAAATCAAGCATTTGAACAATTTTTGCTTTAAAACGTTTATTTAGGCGCAAAAGTACTGAAATTACTCATTTCTTCATTGTCACTAGAAAAAACTCATAAATGTTTTTTTTAATAACTTTGGGAAGTTTTCAAATAGAATGTTAATACAAGAGGCGTTGGACGCTGGCATCAAATACAACATATCTATGAAGTTTCAAGAGTGTGCCACCAAAATTTAAAAAATTACAGCATGCAGAATATCTGTCGCAGATAATTTGTAATTTTTTGTTTCACCATCTTTTGAGTTTAAATAATGCAAGATACTTTAAAATGTTAAAATTAAACTTTGAATATGCTCTTCTTGCCAAAACGAAGGAATACAGTGTAATAAAACTAGTGTGTCACCAAATGAAAAATATTACATTGGCGGGACAGTACCGATTTTGAGAAAATTGTCCCGCTGAATATTTTTTAATGGTCGGGACGTATAAGTGTCCCGATTTTTTATATTTGTACCGATTAAGTACCGGTTTTCGGTGTTTTATTTATTAATTTAGTAAGAGTTTTCCTGTACTCTGGCCCAAAAACAAATTTTCGTAGNCGTATAAGTGTCCCGATTTTTTATATTTGTACCGATTAAGTACCGGTTTTAGGTGTTTTATTTATTAATTTAGTAAGAGTTTTCCTGTACTCTGGCCCAAAAACAAATTTTCGTATAAACATGGCAGAAATTTTGATATCACATATAAGGGAGCCATAAACATAGAAAGCATCTTTGTTTTCTATGATCTTTGGTTATGTTTTATTCTGTCAACTAGTGCTCTCGCTATATTGTCTAAATTTTTTTAGAGTCTTTATAATTGTTTGTTAAGTTTTTTTAATGAAACGATTCTAACTGGAATTTAGTGAAATTATAAAAAATAATACTAATTCCCTCGAAAATATCATGAATATAAAAAATATAAGCTGTAGATACAGTGGCGAAAATATATGTAAATAGAGAACAGACAGTTTAGCACTCGTTGGCTATTGCTCTCGATTATTTAATGTTTAGTATCACCGTTTATTACTTTCTGCGAAAGTGTAGCTCGTTATCTAACAAAGACCATGTAAGTCAAAATTTCCAACTTTGTACAAAAATGAGCAAATCCGACAAAGATTCATCAATATTTTGAGGTTTTTAATTAGATTTTTTAAAAACAATATGAGTAGCGTTAATTTTTGGTAAACTTTTTTTGTGGAAGATGTTCGTTTTCTCCATACAAAATAAAATTTTAAACATAGTACTTTGGATGAAAGAATATCCGCGCACAAACAATTGCCAATAATCAAGGGTACTGCTTCAAATTTTCCCTTTATCGTACTAAAATTTAATGGGCTACATAACTGCATACGCAATACAATTCCAGAAAATCTGATTAAAATGTTTTAAATTTTTATCAACATATGTTAAAATTCGTCGAATGTTTATAAATGTTCTACAACGTTTTAAATTTAGACTAACTTGTTTTTTTTAGATAGTAAGTTATATTTTTATAAAAAAAAAATAATAAACATTTCTTAAACAAAGGAAAGTAACCAAAACTTGCTAAAATTAAAATGTATTTTCCTTAATTACATTCTCACCACCGTATAAATTGCGTGTATATATTTTTGCGATTTTTTTTTTTAAATTATTTCTCTTTTTTTGTTTTAAATAAAACTGTATTAAAATATTTTATGTCTCTTTATTCTAAAAACAAAATTCTTTGTTCGGATTCGATGATTTAGAAATGTCCCGATTTTTGGTCACAGAAATCTGGTCACCGTATGTATATGTGCATAAGGAATACCGTTTAATAATCTACCCCGCAAATACAATACGTTATTATAATTCGTGCGAGTAAACGTANCACCACCGTATAAATTGCGTGTATATATTTTTGCGATTTTTTTTTTTAAATTATTTCTCTTTTTTTGTTTTAAATAAAACTGTATTAAAATATTTTATGTCTCTTTATTCTAAAAACAAAATTCTTTGTTCGGATTCGATGATTTAGAAATGTCCCGATTTTTGGTCACAGAAATCTGGTCACCGTATGTATATGTGCATAAGGAATACCGTTTAATAATCTACCCCGCAAATACAATACGTTATTATAATTCGTGCGAGTAAACGTATTAGATGAATGCGTAGGGTGCCGCGGCACGTATACGTTATATACGCAACTACGGGTATATGAGCATGAGTGGCTATTTTTAGTTTTTTAGTATATCTTTTTCAAATTTTCATTTAAATACAGCTTCGCATTGGAATCTTATTCTTTATACAAAACTGAAGATAATTCATTTCCTAAGATAAGTGTGCCTCCATTTTCGACCAAAACCACGTTTTTTTTCGAAAAATGTAACAACTCGAGAGATTTGCTCATATGAAACCGAATCTAATAAACAACAATCGACTGTAAAATACATTTCCATTACGATTAGTAATCATTATATTTTTTGCATTTTTCAATTTTAATAATTATTTTAATTTTCTACATAACCCAGCTATTAATAATTAATAATTATTTATAATTATCGAAAATAATCATGATTAATTGCCATTAAAAAAATAATCAAAAATAATTAAATAATTCGAAATAATCAAAAATAATCAATTTTTTTTTAATTATTTGATTATTTTTAATGGTTTGATAATTTTTAATTATTTGATTGTTTTTAATAATTTGATTGTTTTTAATTATTTGATTATCTTCAATTATTTGATTATTCCTAATTATATGATTATTATTTTTCCAAATAGATGAAGCTGTGTTCGGCAAGCAGATTTTTATAAGTTGGTAATAAATGAAACCAAATTCACTGTACGAGTAAATACTTGTACCTATAGTTAACAAATAAGAAATTATTTTTCATAAGCATTTTCAATGGCAACTGTCTTTGCTATTCATTAATACTTCTAGAAATAATTTTGTAGAGGACACATTGAAGCAGATTTTCCATATGGACATAGATATGTATGTACTTATATTAAAATTTTAGATTTTTGGTCTTTCTTTTGACCTAAAAACAGCATACAATGAACTTATATCAATATACAAAATGTCTTTTTCAGCTCCTGTAACCATTGAAAAGGATTCCTTGTTGCAAGATTACCAAAAATAGCTGTTTAAAACTTTTTAAAAAGTTCACCTCATATTGATTTTAGGTAAAAAAAATTAAACGACATTATTTGTCCTCGATTTTCTATCTCAAAGGCTTTAAAATGCTTTTAAATTTATTTCGCTAGATGGTTTCGTTTTCGAGATATTACATTTTGTCAATATCTACACTTTGCGGTGTTTAACAAGAACTTTTAAATTGCTAATTTCTTATATATCGGTCACTACAGCATTAACCACAGAAACACATTCCCGAGCATTGTATATTGTAGCATTGTATATTATTCAAGAGTTGAAAAAAAATAAAAACAAAAAAATAAATAAGGAAATAATTATATTAATCGTATAATTAAAAAAATTAAAAACAATTGAAAATAATCAAATAATTATTAATCATGCAATTAAAAAAAATCAAAAGTAATTGAAAATAATCAAATAATTATATTAATCATGTAATTAAATAATTTCAAAAATAATTGAAAATAATCGAAAATTAAAAAATAATTATGTAATTAAAACTAATTAATTGATTAATTGAACTTTTTTTAAATTACTTAATTATTAATCATTAAAAAGGTGCAAATAATCGTATTTAATCATTAAAAATAACAAAATAGGTATGTAATTAAAATTAATTAATTAATTAATTGAACTTTTTTAAAATTAATTAATTATTAATCATTAAAAAGGTGCAAATATCGTATTCAATCATTAAATGGTTACCCAAAACAACATGCTTTAATTAATAATCATTATGATTATTAATCATTATTTAACAGATCTGAGTCAATGTAACCGCTCACACATCAGCTCGAACACAAACATTTTTGAGCATTCAAAACATCGAATTCTGGAGTCATCCGCCACATGGTTCAAATTTGGCAACCGCAGTTCAAAAATGAATTGCGAGTTCAACGTTTATCGACGCCTGAAGGAGCGGTTGATACGTTCAAAACACATGTTTTAGAATGAACGGGCACGTTCAGAAGGCGCAACAGCTCAGTAACTGTTGCGATTGCACCTTCTGAACGCGTTGTTTTGTACTTCTGATCAACTGAACAGTTGCTTGTTAGATGATCGTAAAATTTTTCTGATCATTTGAGACAACGTGTTGTGTGTTTTGAATTTGACAGCTAAGGTATCAAGCCGTTCAGAAGACGCATTACGATCATTGATGTTTTTAGCAACGGTTGCGCTCAACTTCTGCACCTTCTGAACCTATCCAATGTTTCAAGTACCTCTATACAACACGAATAACCCTGTTACGGCAAAACTTTAAATTAAAACTTAAGTAGCAACCCTCGTATAATTCATATAGATTTTGTATCTTACTCTTCCTTCTTTAAAAGCCTTCCATGGGATAAAGCTGTCTTTGGTCTTCAAGGGTTAAGGCAGTGTCACTGTTTGATGTATGACTTTTATTTTCCTAATATTTATTACTTAATAGCCACGCGCAATGGGGTATGCCACAAGAGAGAAAAAATAGTCTTAATAAAAAATAAAAGCGAAGCTGATAAAAAGTTATCTTTGCAGGCAGCTCTTATCAACGCTATCAAGAGCTACATGCAACATTAGTATTATTACATAGCGACGTTACTGTAAATAAAAAATACTGGAAATAAAAAATTACAAAAACNTTACATAGCGACGTTACTGTAAATAAAAAATACTGGAAATAAAAAATTACCAAAAAAAAACAAGTGCAACGAATATCTTCGAAAACTGTAAGTGTAAATACTTATATACGAATATACTTAAGTATGTATAGCATACGGAAAAATACTTGTGAAAACAAATTCAAGGAGAATAAGCGAATCCAAGAAAAATAAAGAAATTGTATTTGTTTGGTGATGTAGTGTGGCGAGACACAAAAAATTCATATAAAAATTCGTTTCTTTATGCTTTAAGTGCCGCTGTGGGAGCGGGAGCGGCGATTAAGTGTTTCAGAATTTTCTTTTAAAATAATTTACCTGCAAACATACACTAATTTTTTTCTGAAAATTTGAGTAGACAAAACTTTTTCTATGAAAAAGTATATTTACTTTTTTTTAGTTATTTCATCTTTTCGAAAGTGACTCATTAATAGCTGTCGCGCATAGCTACAAAGGTAAATAAAAATGAAACAAGCGCAACAACAACAATAAAAATTATTCCTACTGCTATGCAGTATCATCAACAGTCAGAGACAGCTAGTGGGAGTAATGGCAGGAAAGAAAAATAAATAAATAAATGAATAAGAAAAATTCGCAACATTCGCGATTTAGATTGTCGTGTGTCATAAATTTGTGTTATGCTAAATTTGCGCTATGTCAAGGGAGACAAATAATTTTTATGAAGATTAAAAAACAAGAAAAAACAAGCACTGCGAAAATCAAAACGTAACAATATACCGCAAGCAAATACAAAAACTTTTAATCAAGTAACAAAAAAAAAACGTTGGGAAAACGGCGAGCGTTGTAAAAGAAGTTTTTTTGCCGTGAAGTGAATGCAAAAGTGCTAAACAACTGTATAACGAAATTTGTGAAAGTTCACAAAAACGATAATTAGAAAACACCTAGGAATTTAAGCTACTAAATTGCAAGTAAATTGAAATGGTGAAATCTATAAAAAAAATAAAACTAAAAAAATTTCACTGGCAATTTAATTTTAAAATTACATGCACACATATGTATATATATACATATATGCATGTGTAGATACATATGAATATATGCCTTAATCCATGTCAAATCAACCAATGGTTGGAATATACCATATTTGATTTGGCTGAATTTTTGTTAGAACTTTGCTATTATAACAAAATTTGGCCAAAGAAAAATAAATTTTTTTTCGAAAGCTATGCAAAATTCTAAATTGTACATTTTTTCGGATTTCGCAAGTTTATTTTTTGGTTATCTTTTTAACTATTACACTTACGAAATTGGTCTCGTTTTAAATGTGACATTTGGGGTATAAAGAACAATTAAAAAAATCGCAAAAAAAAAATAACAGAATTGGGATATTAAAAAATTCTACAAGCAAAAACTAAAAATATTGTTAGCTTAATTTTTATAGAATACGTAAAATTGATCTTAAAAGATCAAGGTGCTTTTTTAAAGATAAGCATTTTTGGACTTTGAGTTTTTTTTGCAAACTCTAAATAAAAATTTGTTAAGCAGTTTTTATTTGATTTAAATTAATTTTTAATTTAGAGGTTGCAATATTTTTTTCAAAGTACAACATTTTTTTAAAAAAATCAGGATCTTTTGAAATATGTTAACGGTATTGCATAAAAAAATTTAAACAAAAATTTATATAAGTAAGTTTTTGCTCTTATGATTTTTTTTTTAATTTCAAAATTCTTTAACTGTATTAAAACAAAATGCAAAATCTAGAAAAATGTGAAGTTCTGAACTTAAAACATTTTTTTGCTTTGACAGTTTTTTTTTTAATGAGAAAACAAAAGTTCTGACCAGGAATTCATCCAAATCAAAAATGTTCGATTCCTGTCATTGATCGATTTGACATGGATTGACTCATATTCACACGTATATTAGAGTGGTCCTTAAAAGATCAACAACATAGGACACCTTTTTATTCTGTTCCACGCCAATATATCTACGAAAATTTCAAAATTTTAAACAAGTTTTTAGGGGTGGCTACCACGGTTTAAAAACTAAAACTTAAATTCGACAAATATTTGACTTTAATCAGCTATAACTAAGCGATTTTGTGAATTGGTATGAATAAGTTGCAATACGCTGTGTTTGTCGAATTTTTGGACCACTAAAATTTCGACCCACATCCATACATATATTGTTATAACGCAGCCCAAACTATAAGGTGGCCCCATCAAAAATATTGATGGGTAAGCTCAACCTTAATAGAACCTACAAAAAAGACAAAATAAAAGAATTTTACGACCTCTTGATGAAGGCGTACATATGACTAAAAAGGAAAACGTCCAAAAATCTTTAAAAATAAAGTTTTATTTTGATAAAGTTTACTAAAACATTGAGACATTTTTAAATATTACAACGAACGCATTTAAATATAAGTTCAAACCCAAAAATAAGTTAAAGTTAATTTTATGTGAACTAATATGGAAAATAAAAAGATGAAATAAAATAGAAATACATGCATTGCTCCAAAAAAAATGAGAAGAAAGTAGCAAACAGTTAATTATTTAAATTTTATTGTATTTGCACAGAACTCTTGCAATATAATAAAATTTAAAAAATATTATTTTCAACTTTTCCTGCTCCTTTTAGCAAATCAACAAAAAGTGGAACAAGAAAAATGTTTGTTTAGNCTATAAGGTGGCCCCATCAAAAATATTGATGGGTAAGCTCAACCTTAATAAAACCTACAAAAAAGACAAAATAAAAGAATTTTACGACCGCGTACATATGACTAAAAAGGAAAACGTCCAAAAATCTTTAAAAACAAAGTTTTATTTTGATAAAGTTTACTAAAACATTGAGACATTTTTAAATATTACAACGAACACATTTAAATATAAGTTCAAACCCAAAAATAAGTTAAAGTTAATTTTATCTGAACTAATAATATGGAAATAAAAAGATGAAATAAAATAGATATACATGCATTGCTCCAAAAAAAAAAATGAGAAGAAAGTAGCAAACAGTTAATTATTTAAATTTTATTGTATTTGCACTGAACTCTTGCAATATAATAAAATTTAAAAAAATATTATTTTTCCTCCTTTTAGCAAATCAACAAAAAGTGGAACAAGAAAAATGTTTGTTTAGAAAAATTCATTCGCATTAACAAAGCATCGTCATATTTCAATTAAACAATTCAAAAGAGAACATATAAGTGCCGTTAGAGGAATGCAGAGATACAGTATGTGCGCGAAAATCTTATTCAAAATCAAATCATCGTTACTTATTGCGCGTTTAAGTGGTCGAACCACAATTATCGAATTTTGGAAGTGAGCCTTAATAAAAGTATAAACTTTAACATAAACTGANGAATGCAGAGATACAGTATGTGCGCGAAAATCTTATTCAAAATCAAATCACCGTTACTTATTGTGCGTTTAAGTGGTCAAACCACAATTATCGAATTTTGGAAGTGAGCCTTAATAAAAGTATAAACTTTAACATAAACTGATTTTTTTTTTTAATTATTTACAACAACAGCACAAAAATAACCCGTGACAATGTGGCTTGCGAAGCACTCGTTACGACAGCATTTCATGCAAAAACAATTACAAGACGGACACGCGGCCAAAGCTAAAAGCTGTGCAGTGGATAATGGGCAGCATGTGAGCAGTTAAAGCAAGAAATTTGCAACTAGAATAACCAACTATTGTGAAGAGGCGATATAAAATATTGAAAATCGTAATTTTTCTTAAACAATAATTTTTATAAATAATCGAAAAAAGAATCATTAACGCCTGAATAAACANAAAGCAAGAAATTTGCAACTAGAATAACCAACTATTGTGAAGAGGCGATAAAAAAATATTGAAAATCGTAATTTTTCTTAAACAATAATTTTTATAAATAATCGAAAAAAGAATCATTAACGCCTGAGTAAACATAAAAAATAACTGTACGGTTTGCAAGCGAAAAACTGCGCAGCCAGTTAGGGTNAAGAAATTTGCAACTAGAATAACCAACTATTGTGAAGAGGCGATATAAAATATTGAAAATCGTAATTTTTCTTAAACAATAATTTTTATAAATAATCGAAAAAAGAATCATTAACGCCTGAATAAACATTAAATAACTGTACGGTTTGCAAGCGAAAAACTGCGCAGCCAGTTAGGGTGCCAGTAAGTGAGACTGAGAGAGAGAGTGAGAGACAGACAAAGAGAGCGAGCGGATGAGAGTGAGTTAAATTAATAACTGATAAAAATAACGGTAAATAAAAAACGTGAANTGCCAGTAAGTGAGACTGAGAGAGAGAGAGAGAGACAGACAAAGAGAGCTAGCGGATGAGAGTGAGTTAAATTAATAACTGATAAAAATAACGGTAAATAAAAAACGTGATTTGTTGTTGCCACACTTCGCCTGCAACTACGTCCGTGTATTCTGTGCGTCTTTTGTAGAGTTGCTACTAACTCTCCCACGGGCGGACGCCATGTATGCGCGAGTATTGCGCAAATGGAGTCTACACACGAAACCGCAAATGTCCATCATCATGTGGCGGCTACTGCTGCTCACCCTGTTGCTGCTCTGTCTGTGCGCATCGTCGGTCACATGCAACACCACCACCATCAACAGCATCACCAACACCAACACGAACACCAACAGCTTTCGTCTGAGTCGGCGGAGTACAGCACCTGTACCTGCTCCTGCAATTGCCTCCGCGTACATGCCGCCTGCGACTGCCAATGCACCAGTAACAACAGCAGTAATGTCAACAGACAGAGTAAGCGCAGCAGCAGCTGGAGTAGCAGCAGCAGGAGTAGCAGCACCATTACAGCATCCTTCATCACCACTGCCACTCAGCCTTTCAGCAGCACCAGCGTCAACAGCAGCAGCAGCAACTGTTGGCGACATCATCGAAGAAAGCTATTACATACCAGTCGATGGCGACGACACAGATAGCAACATTTATGAAAGTCGTCTGGTGCGAGCGCTGGACGTCGGCAGTGTGTTGGGGGGTGGTAGTAGCGGAAGCGAAGGTGTACTGGGGGCGGCAGCATTAAGCGTCAGCAATAAGAATAGTTGGCGCATTAGCAATAGTTATAGCAGTGGCAGCAGCAGCAGCGATAGATTATTTAGTAGTAGTAGTAACGTAGTGAGTGGCAGCAGTAAAAGTGGGAGACAACAACAGCAAGTGCAACAGCGGGAAAAAGAACAGCAAGATAGGCAAGCGTCTGCAATTTATGCAGACAACATGGCGTATGCATATTATCGGCGCACGGCGCCACCAACACTTCACATTTCACCTAAATTAACACAAACATCCACAGAAACAAAACCCACAAAAACATCAACAACAACGACGATAAATGCAGCGCCAGAAACAGTATTTAGTCCACGATTCAGTGTGCAACATGTTGCAAACGATGAAAATGTTGCAGTCGATGATGATGACGAGCATGAAGAGGAAGAGCGGGCGGAGGATGAGGAGGAAGAAGAAGAGTTGGTTGGCGTAGACGATGCCGACGCCAATGCTGACGTCGATGCCGACGCGGAGCATGAGGATGATACCGATGATGGGCATACACAACAACAGAAAGTTCCAAATACAAAAAATAGTCACATAATTAATTTATTTAAAGCATATACACATAACAACAACAACTACAATAATCGTTACTACAAATCGAATATAATCAATAAGCCAGAACAACCCTATGCTGCAGGGAATACACAGCAGCAGCAGCAACAGCAACAACCAGTGTTCACTCACAGTGCCGGGGCAGTCGTACAACAGCATGCGACAGGCAGACGTAGTACGAAGGCACGTCGACATGTCTCCGACGAGCAGCGCCAACATCGACTCTCGCTGCAGCAGCAGCAACCACATCGAACGGCGTTACATCATGTTGCGGGGGCACCTCCTACGCCGCCGTCGTCCAGCAGCACGCCGCTGCCCATCTCCCATTATCCCACCAAGAAAGTGTTCCAACTGGTCAATGGCAAGAATTTGACGCGAATTGTGCACCTTTTGCCGCCTACACATTACCGCATTGCGGCCTACGAAATACCCTCCTCGCTGCCCTATCGAGGCGAACTGACCGAGCAGCAGCAGCGCATGCTGCAACATCAGCGCGAGCAGCTGCAACAAGATCAAGCGGCGCGTTCACGTCGCGACTCGCGCCTCTTTGGCATAGCGCAGGCCACTGGCTACTACAGTATACAACAGCAATCGCCGCACGTTTCTGCGTTAGGGCAACAATCGAGCGCACAACAACAATTTCAGCGTCTGCAGCAGAGTAACACCGCAGGCAATAGCGGCAGTTGGCAGCAAATAAGTGGCAGCATATTTCAACGGCAGCCGTTGTATCAACAGCAGCAGCAGCAGCTGCATCAGCGCCAACAACAACATCAACACTTGCATAATCACCAACACAGCANATTTCAACGGCAGCCGTTGTATCAACAGCAGCAGCAGCAGCTGCATCAGCACCAACAACAATATCATCACTTGCATAATCACCAACACAGCGTCAGCGATGGCAGTTTTGGCAGCAACAGCAATCAACGCGCATCGTACAATCACAATCACAAACACAAAAGCAACAGTAACAACTACAACAAGCACAATCAGCGTCAACGTCAGCACAAGCGACCGCGTCGCTATTGCTCGGCGCGCGATCCCGCTCAGCTGGCATTCGAAGCGCCCATTGTTTTCGAGGGCAAAATCACATCGATGTCACCCGATCGGCGTCACAATTTTGCCGCCACGGTACAGGTGTTGAACGCCTACAAGCAACAGATCGGTTATCAGGTGAAGCGCGAACAATTCGTGCGACTGCAGTTTGCATACATTAACAGCAGCGGCGAGTGCGATATCTATCGCGAACAGTTACGACCACGCGGTGTGATGCGCGGCGACGAATTGGAACTGCAGCGCACCTATCTATTCTTCGTGCAGCAAATCGATATGCGCAACTTCACCATTCTCGGACAGCCGATAAGGAAGACGCGAAGAGTTGTCGAAGCGGTAAAAGATGCAGTGAGCGAAAATTATGGTGAGTTGAAAGTTTTATATATTTTATGAAAGGGGTACTTCAACGAGGGTCCAAGCAATAATTATGAGCTTAAGTTATTGTGGCAATGAATGTTCAGTCGATTGCTTTAAATGCCGTATCTTATAAATGAATTATTTAGCAAATAATTTGTCTAGCGAGTCTTCTTCCATGAAAAGGCGTGGAAATACGTCAAGTTAGCACGCAATTTATGAATACAAATTCCTAATAAAATTACTTAAGGAAGCATATGTAATCGGTTTTTTTTTTGTACAGCAAACTTCTTACAAATTTGGTAGAAAATGTTAAACGAAAATTAAATACCTTCTTCAATAGAATATGTCGGATTGAAATGAAAAATATTAATGGCAAAAATTTACTACAAAATAAGAAAAAATCTTGAAACAAAATTTTTTAAGAAACATGATTTCAGATTAAAAACTCAACTTAATGGTGGCTGTCAAAAATTTAACTTTTCTACATTTAAAGAGAATTTTTATCGAACTTTTTGGGTCGAATGCTTCACAGCTTGTAAGTAATTTCTTTTTTAGTTAAGCGGGAATACGCTTCACGGTTTACAAATTACTCATCTCAGGGGCCAACGGCGAACAACAAATTAGTACACTCATCCACTCTCAGGGTTATATAACAAGACATAGATTTGGTTAGGTTACACTGGCCGGCTGATGCGCCTTACATAGGCCCGTTGGTCCTTTGTAGTGCCGGATGAAGGTCCGTTTTACTGCGATCTAAAGTAGTCGTCGTATAAATAGGACATCAACGCTTTTCGCGAAATTCAAGAGAGCCTTAATATCCCATTTTGAAGCCTCCTCTAGTCCTTTGAACTGCGAAGCTCCGATATATCTAAGATGAGTTCTAGCTAAGGCCGGACAGAAACAGAGGAGGTGTTCTAATGTCTTATTCATGCCTTCCTCACTGCACTTCCTGCATGTGTTACTGCTACTAATGCACATTCTGCTTGCAGGAGATGCCAGTAGGTTGTGGCCCGTCATTAGGCCAACAACTGTCCTGCAATCCTTACGTGACCGTGTAAACAAGAAATGGATGTTTCCGTTGCTGCTATTGTACATGATCTAGGTGGTTTTGCATATCACTAATGCGTTCCATTTCACCCTGATCCGGCACCCAGCTCTTTCGGAAATTTCCTTAAACGTAACTTGAAACCTTCTTCCCCAGATGAAGCGTGGGGGTATGTGGTCTATTTTGTCCTCCATACCCCTGCATATCAAGCTGTGTCCGAAGGTTCTAGCAGAGATTTCAACAAAGTATAACTTTACACATAATTTCAAGGTCCTTTTCCCAAATATAACCAGCTGACACAATGAACGACCAAAGGATAGCCACATTAATTTTCAAACCCTCATTGATGTCCGATTAGAAGCCATAATGTCCTTTTTCACTAGCGAGGAACTTCAAACTACATATCTGTTAGGCATTATAGCATTTTCAGTTTAAATGAAACAATTTTCAAATTAAGTTAAACCTTTTTCAAATTAAATGAAACCTTTTTCAGCTTAAGCGAAACCATTTTCAAATTAGATGAAATCTTTTTCAGATAAAGCGAAACCTTTTTCTAATTAAATGAGACCTTTTTCAGATTCAATGAAACTTTATTCAAATCAAATGAGTTTAGTTTGAATAAAGTTTCAGTTGAATCTGAAAAAGGTTTCATTTAATTTGAAAAAAGTTTAATTTGAACTGAAAATGCTATATATAGAAAATAGGACGACGAAGAAACAAAACATCGTCTTTTAATAATCATCAGCAGACACAGTGATACCGTGGTCAATGAAGTGGCAGATATTATCGCCAGGAAAGGCACTACACAGATCATTATAGACTCAGAACACTTCCCTTAGTTGAAATTTAGGAAGCGTGCCATTACTGCACAAGCACTGAATGTCCTAAGTCCTTTATCCCGAAAATATTAACAAGCAGTACCAAAACACGCTTTAATCTTACTGTGCACAAAGTAAGAAGCACTTCTTAAGCCTGTTTGTTGTTTGCTCTAATCCAGTGATTCTCAAAGTGGTCCAGGTGGACCCCCAGTGGTCCACGTAAGACTCGATGGGGGTCCACGGTGACGTGAATAAAATATGGGGGTCCATGAATTGTAAATGGGGGTCCACGAAAATTTATCTGGTTTCGGTGTAAAGAACCAAAATGGTTGCTTTATAGCCTCTTTATTTAACTTTAATTTTTTTGAGTGGTGTATAGTGCTCTTGACGCACTGCTGCACTTACCGTCACTCTGTGTTTTCATACGTGGCCTCAAAGGCCACTTGCAGACTAAAAAGAACCGTATGCTGGTATGACAATGAGTGGGGCGCGGCGAAAATTGCTGGCGGCAGAGATTTAAGCGCTTGTGTATTTTCAATGCTACTGGATAGTACGCCACCATTACCTTTGTTGAAGAGATTCTATAATGTTGAGTTCCTTGAGACTGAATGCTGGTTTGATTCCATCGCTGAGACCGGACTCACACATCGTCGAATCTTCACTGGCTCCAAAACTGACTCTGGGTCATGATCTGGGGTCTTTTTCGAGGTTAATGGAGATGAGCTTCACTTTTCTCTAGGGGAATATGCTTCGGTCTTCCAGGCTGTGGTAATTGCAATACTCAAAGCCATGGACTACGTGGTGGAACATAGGTGGAGGGGAAGGAGTTTACATGACTGCAGTAACAACCAAGCTGCATCTAAGGCATTGACCTGCCCTCTATTTAAGTACTTCCAAACTAGTTCGGCAATGCAAGTATCGACTAAAATATGATGGTGAACATAAAGAGGTTATTTTACTCTGGGTTCCTGGTCACTCTGAAGTACCTGATTATGAGATATCTGATCATTTGGCAATTTTAGCACTCCCACCTTCGGCAACCGAAGCCACCATCAGCTACTGGGTGAATACTTCGCTCAGAAATGACTGAGAGGCATCGAGGGGATGCAGGTCAGCAAAACTCGTGTTGCCTTCAATCTCACAAGGTCTATCTAATTGTTTGCTCTCACTGAGCAGACGATACTGCAGACAACTTGCTGGACTGCTGACTGGTCACTTCACGTGGCACAAACACCTGACTGTGATAGGCGTAAATGGCAAGTCCATTTGACCATCTTGCCTTGAAGAAGATGAGACGGTGGAACAGTTTTTGTGCTTTTTGCTTGCTTGGTTATTTCTAATAGATTTTTTTAAACCCGTTCTTTTCTTTATTGTTAGTTTCTGAATTAAAAGTTTGGCGTAAAAAGCTTATATTAGCCGTTTTGTTGTTTTAAGTTTTGTGTTTTAAAAATGTGATAAATCTTTTTCGCCTGACTTTAAAACTCGGAGCGATAAAAATAAAAATGATGCCATTAACACAAATAAACTATTTTACATATACTCCACGTGCAAAGTAATGAGTGAGCTTATGGTGAAGATAATGTAAATAACACTAGCGCTCGCAGTTCTCTTAAAAAAAAATATAACTCTTCCGAGCGTGAGAGTATTTTGATGTATTTACGAGCTCTATTTTTCAAAACCTACAAGTGTGTAATCACATTATTTTTATAAATAAAACATAAGAAAATATTTTACTTTTATTTTAGCCACTTTGAGTTTAGTTTTTGAATCCACCCGCTTTTTAGATCTAATTTTCGCATTTAATTTTTTTACGAGCTTTGCGAATATTTAGAAATGTAACAGCAGGGGGTCCACCGAAACCAGAAAATTTTTGAAAGGGGTCTACGAGAGAAACAAATTTGGGAACCTCTGCTCTAATCAGTGCAGCTTGTGCTACGAGGAAGTTGAAAGCGTGCCAGTTGCCAGTACTTAAGTATTGGTCACACTTTTCATTTCCTAAGGTCAATTAAAGGAGACTTTAGAGATTTCCAAGCAATACTTGTTTCAAAGAAGGCCTCTGAGAGGTTGTGACAATAGTCGCGCTGACGAGGCAACCTTGTTTCTCTTCTAAATAATAAACTAATCTAATTGAAATTTAATCCACTTCTAAACCTGATTGCTTTAATAATAAAAAGCAAAAAATTATTAAAAAAAAAACTAAAGTATGTACATTATTTTGAATGTATTCCCTGACGTGTATTTTCAAAAAACTATAGAAAGCAAATTAAGATGCAAAAGGAACCTTGCACTTGAAAAATTCGCGAATAAAGCCTGAAATATTTACAATTGAAAACGAAAACATCTCTTTAAAAATCTCGAAAATTTCCAAAGAAAGTAGTTCAAAAAGTGGAAATTCATTCCCGATAACTTGTGAAAAAAATCATTTGCGCTCAATGGAACCCCAAGAAACACACGGAAAATCCCAAACAGTTCTCAAAAAAATTGCCGAGAAGTACCGGTAAAATTGCAAAATGTCACCGAAGAAGTCCGCCGAAATATCTAGAAAAAAACTCCGAAAAGTCCCCCAAAAAAATTGGAAAATCTGTAGGATAGGTTACGTTAAACGGCAGTCAGTGGCGGGGCTCACATAGACTAAAGCATCTTTGCGATGCCGCGTAGAATTTGCCGTTATCATTGTTCTGCAAAAATTTACAATCAGCCCGATTCTACGCACTTGATATTTAAATTTTTAATTTTTTTATGATTTGTAATTTTTTGTTTATTATTTATCAAGAATTCGAATGCTAGCACAGAAATCAAAAGATCGTTTCTTGATAAATTACCAAGATTGAAAATGCTTACCAAATGAAATTCCATTGGAAAATCATAAATTTTGAATATTAGAAACAACTTTTTCTATCACTTAAATTTTGCAAGTGGCGGTATTTGAAATATCAATACGCGGAATAATAGTGGACACCTCTACCTGCTCGGCTACGGCAGTCAAAAGCTTTTCCGCTTTTAAATTCACATTTTTCAAATGTGGCAATGAAACCTCATGTTGAAATCGTGGAGCTTTTTATTTTATAAACGTTGTCACAGAATGCGAAGCGAGCTTTTACTTGATAAAAATCTGGATAAAATGTCTTTACAAATAATTTTAATAAAACACGAAATTGGGGGGTAAATATTTAGTGACAATTTGAAAAGGAAGACACTTTGTTTTTTAAAAGAAATAACTGTCCACGCACACTGGTGCCAAATTGGAATTCACTGTTGAGAATTGTTTCGAGCCTATATTGATAAGTTTTTTTTAGGTAAAAGTGTTGAAGATTTTGCTGAGCCAGATTTTTGAATTCTATTTATTTTATTTACATTTTTTTTTAGTGCAAAGTGCCGAGGTTTTAAAAATTTTGATGAAAATCGATTCCCCTGTTCCTGTTAATGAATGTTATTTATTAAAAACTCGTTGAACAAAATTATAAGGCTCCCCCGATTAAAGAAAATCCAAAAAAATGTGCAATGTTTGAAAACAAAAAAGAGATTTTAGCAGCGTCAGCAAAGAAAAATATTAATAATCAACGCAAATTTTATAAGCCACTTGAAAGTTGCATTTTAGTATAGTAAAAATTAATGGGCTGTTAACCTGCATACCTAAAATTTTATTAAAAATTAAAAAAATATATATATTTTGGTAAATTTTGTTTATAACATCTAAATCGTTAATTTAATTTTTAATTTTTTGTATTGGTTTGGGGGAACTCTATAATTATGTTCAACTAGTTTTTATGATGTGATATTCATAAACAGGAGTAGGAGAAACGGCGTTCTTCAAAATTTCTAAAACCTCTGTACTTGGCACTAAAAAATTGTATAATAAATAATGAAAATTCGAATATCTGTAGCTCGTTTCTGTAACAATTCTTTACCACGGCGAATCCATATATGAATTCGCCGCCGTTTTCTCTACTGCTAATGAGTAGTAGAGTATGACGTATATTCTCTACCAGTAGAGAAATAATCGGTAGAGAAGAGTTACAGAAACGACAAATTTCTTCTAAATTTCAAAATTTTTTATCTAAAAAAAATTAATGGACATGGTTGGAAAATGAAGGCTCTGTATTGTTTTTAACATTAAATTCCATTTTGGCCCCACTGTGCAGCGGCAGAAAATAAGTTTGATAGTCTCGTGAGTACAGTTCAAGGAGAAAAATTTTATGGAAGTTCCTTTTTTTCTGCAAAGAGATTGAGTAGTTTCGATTAAAAATTTAGCTTTTCTTAATACCAAATATAAATATTTGATGTTGCCTCTTTTCATGATTTTTGCCGTTTTATTAATTAAGTGATTATAATTCATTTATATACATAATATATGTAGTATATAAAATTAGCAGCGTAAAAAATTATATTTTGGATAGAATTTAGGAGCAGCATAAAGAAACGCAGAGGCCTGCTGTGAACAAGAAAACCGCTTGGCCCCATTGACAATAAGAAACACATGAGAACTCGTACAAAAATTACATGTATTTTGTATTCGCTTCTGAGTGGTGAGAATGTTATGGAACATGTGTCATATAACAAATCCAATTCATAAAAGCTGAAGCTGCTTTTTTGATTTTGTTTCAAACATTATTGCGCATTTAATCCTGCAAGAAATTCACTTTTTAGCCGCTTAAAACTTGAACTTGTTTTACTAGAATTACATAACCGATCTACTTCCGGCATACCCAAAATCTTTCTAAAAATTCAGATTAAAAAGTTCAACATTTGGATGAAAGTATAAACCATAATTTTATAAAAAAAAAAAATAACAAAAAAAAATTAACTTGAAAAACATTGCAAATATTTAATAAAAACACCATGCACTCACTTTTGATCGCCAGTGTATATAGAGAAAGGTTTTATGAGTTAAAACTCGAGCGAAAAAGTACTCAATCAAAAATGTTTCATATTATGAAAGCATTTAAATGTTCTTTCCGGATTTTTTTAAAAGAAACATTTCTCAAATAAATGTCTATTTTGCCTATTTTTCGGTTTTCACCTATTAGACAGTAGCTTTAACTTTTTGATGGCTCCCTTGCTGCCTTACTTTATTAAGGATGGCTGGGCAGTCCCCGCTGAACCCACCAGGGCTAGAAAAAAACTGTTGAAGTGTCGAAAAATGGTAAATTTCAAAAAAAAAAAATTTAATATAATTTAGACGTAGTGAAGAAAAAGACAATGTATTAATGAAAATCCAATTCTGATCTGATAGATTCTACCTCATTTCGATGAGTTCTGGTTAGAAGTGCCCGAAAAATCAAAAAGCACTATGGCCACTACTGCGTCCAAATTCTATTTTTTAACTTTTCTTGTGAAAGTTGCCATTTTTCGACATTTCAACATTTTTTTTCTCAAAAACTCAGCATCAAAAAATCTATAAGATGAAGTCGGCCCCGTTTTTTAAATAAAACGACACCAGATTCTGTTGAACCGTGTAATCGTTACCTCCGCCGAAAAAAAACGACTGAACAGCAAAAGTACGATGCCAGCGACATAAAAAACGACGTATTATCTCATACATATGTAACTTGAATTTTCTATATGGTGGCAATAAATCACTTCCAATGACAGCCTCACGTTAAAATGGCCGGTCGTTTTCGTACATAAGAACCGGTCGGTAAGTGTTTACTTTTTGACCGGTAGGTGAAAGGCACGTCAATTACCGGTACTTTCGCCTGCACTGAAGTAAAGTCGGACCAAGAGTTTGGTGTGGGAAATAATTTAGCCTAAATTAGTTAAAGTTTTGGCAAATTTATCGAGTGTTTTTACCAATTGCAATTTTCGTTTATTTCTCTGCTATATGAGCCCTTTCTTCAAACTTCCAATCGTAATCGTTGCATCTGCTAATTTATATACATACAACATACGTACATACTTTTGTGCTCGTACCTATCATTTTCTACTGTATTTGAGAGAAGTTTTTAAATTAAAATTTTCAAGTTACAAAACCACTACTTATAAATACCATATCAACATGTATACATAGTATGTATTACATACACATGCATGATGAATACACAGCGCTCTTGATATATTTCTTACTACATATTTGCTGCCGCTTCTTCATTTAATTGTACATTTGTTTTAGTGCTGCTATTTCCCACTTGTTGTTGTTGCAGTTTTCATTACTTTTTGTTGTCAACTTCACGCTCTGCTAATATCCACTAGACCGAAATAATTTATTCAACACACCCGTAAATGAAACGCACACACATACATGCATATAGACAGTAAGCCAAGCAGCTTTACTATGCATGTGTGGCATAAGAATTGCATTTTAGTGTGTGTGCGCATGTGAGGCGCATAAGCGCAACGTGAAAGGGCAACTTTTTCAAATCAAATTCAACGGCGGAAGCCAACACAAACTATGTTACTTGCAATAAAACCAACAATAACAACAATAACATGAACACAATTACAAACAATCAGAAACTACATAAAACGTCATAGTATTTACATAGTAGCAGCGGCAACAGCACTGGCAGCTAAGGTGGCAACAGCAACTATAGCAAAAACAAAGCAATGCGAGTTTTCATAATAATGATTAAATTTTTTCTTTCTACAGTTGCAATTCATTGCTGCAATTTGTGGCCGCCACCACCACCAACACTTGCACCACTACTGCAGCTCATCAACAAGCCGAAGACATCATTGTTGCAGCAATGCTTCCGTTTATTGCAGTTGCCGCATTTGTACGCAAAAAAAAAACAAAAAAAAACAATACAAAAATCGCGCACATTTCGCTTGCAAGTGCTTGCAAAGCAGCGTGCCGCGCGGCAGCTAGCTGACTGCGTACGCCCATTGCGTTCAATGCGTTGTTCATCGTTGCTTTCTTCTTCGGTGCAAATAGCAGCTGGCAGTAGTCGAAAGCAAGATATGTAAAAGCAACTACAAAAACAACTACAACTTCCCGCTCGTATTTGCTGCGCTGCTGCCGGCGTCAACATACGCGCATACAGTTGACTGCGGACAGTCGCGTTGGCGTTGCGGTTCAGCGCGCACACTCGTTCGTTAGCAGATTGCTCGTTCGCTGATTCTGTACGCTTTGCGTATTTGCTTAGCGCTTTTTGTTTTAATCTTGTTTGCTTCGCGTTGTGACTGCTCGTCTTTTGTTTTATGGCCAGCGCAATTGCTTGTTGGTTTTTGGATTTTTATTTTCTGCCTTTTTTATTTTCTTGCTCCGTTTATATACAAATTTTTGTTTGCTGTTGTTGTGTGCCGCTTTGTTGTAGCACTTTGTTGTTAGTTGTGCTTTGCAAATTTTTAATGTTTTCTTTGATGCATTTTCGCAGGCATCATTGTCGTCGCGTTTTTAATTTCATTCATCAACAATATTCAGTAAGAAAAATACTCGTGCGGCAACAACAAAAGATATGGACATATTTATACGTATGTATTAGGGTGGCACTTAAAATATCAACATCATGGGCCACCCCTTTATTTTGTTCTAAATACCTACAAAATAAATATATCCACGGAATTTCCAAAATTAAAAAAAAAAACAATAGGAATCGCTACCAGAGTTGGAAAAGTTTATTTAAAATCCCAAAAATTCGAAATGACTCAGCAAGCTTACGAATTTATATGCATAAGTTTTAACAATATGTCAGTATTATCAGATTTCAAGTCAAAATTTGTTTGAGTTTTTGCAATTAAAAAAAAAATAATTTTTTCGGTCTCTTAAATATTCTTTTTATTTTTTTATTTTTTGTTCATGGCTTTATATTGTACATTGAAAAAAATAAAGCGGTGTCCCATAAAAATTTTAAATATTGATATTTTGAAGATCATCATGTACATTGATATACATACATATCTATGTTCATTAGAGTGGTCCAAAAATGCATGTGGAGAAAGTAAAGTCGGAATTTTAATGCTCCTAGCGCCCAGGATTGTTCTATACCCAAAAAAATATATCCTTATTTTTTTTTTATTTTGAAATCAAAAAACGTTTAGAGGTCGCTTACAGCGCGAAAAGTTGTTCATGTATTTTATATGGGGAAAAAACAACTTTTCGTAGCAATGGTATAAAATAATTAAAAATCGATATTTTTTTACCAGAAAACTCTGTTTATCTGCAGGAGGTTCCCAATAATAATTCCCAATTGTTTATTTAACCACTTTCTCATCGCAACTATAATTTACCAAAAACCTACAGAGACCCCGAAAAATGCAATGGGGCGACCAATTAAAAATGGTTAAATAAACAATTGGATAATATTATTGAAAGTCTCCTGAAGAACCAGGGGTTTCCGATCGAAAAATATTGATTTTCAATTATTCTATACCATTTCTACGAAAAGTTTTATTTTTCCCATATAAAAATACATGGAAAACTTTGAGCGCTCTGAGCGCAATTAGGCGCAATTTTTTTCAATGTAGAACAATCCTAGGGGGTGAGAGCATTACAATTGCGACTTTACTGTTTTTGGAACATCCTAGTGTACATGTATACATATCGAACAGTCAGTTGCATGCATGCACGTTTGCTGATAAACCACGCTGGCTAGGCGAATGGTATCCTCATTAAAGTTACAGTGGGCCAAGGGAGTACATTTTTAGATCAAAATATTCATACAAATTCTATCTGTATTAATTTTATGACAAATGTACCTATTGTTGATAATTTTTACTCAGTTAGACTACATTTCCGAACTTTGCTTTGTTTCAACGCAAAAAGTTCCTCAGTTCGTTACGTGTTAAGCCTCGTCCATTTAGAGCTACACAGTTGTCTCGAGTGATTCATAACTCATTTGTGATGGCTGTTCTGTGCTCGCCTCTTTCCTCAGCAGGTGATAAATCGATGATTGTAGCATTTTTGAACCGTAACTAGCCATCTCGCCAGTCTTTTCATTCGCTTCAATATCTGCTATATACTCAAACCCATCGGGGAAAGAGAAACGTTCCTGTGACTCAGCGATGTGCGACATATTCGAACAATACTTGACTTCACTACTTGGCATCCCTACACTTTCAATGCCGCTTGGCTATCAACGAGTATAGCGACTTTCCCAGATAGACACTTGCTGTTCTGTATGAAACAAAAGAGATCAATATCTTAGTTAAAAATCCACCGTAGTCACGCCTGACGCGGAAGCCTCAGAATGACGAAAAATTATCAGTTCCGGCCAATAAGTCAGCCCTGATCTTGGCCATGTCGTTCGAATGGACACTGGCACTCCAGCTCTGACAGTATTCAACTCGGAACACGCTGGTGAAAGCAGAGGAGAAAGGGAGGCCTCCACTTCGATGGAAATACCAAGTGGAAAAGGACTTGGCTTCACTTGACAATTCCAATTGGCGTCAGATGTCACAGAAGAGGAGTGACTGGCGCACTTTGTTAAACTTAGCCAAAATCGCTTATAAATTTTTTTTAAGTTCACTCAAGATCGCTGCGAGCCCATATTAGGCATTATTCCCCAATTTTGATTCTCGTAATCTAAGCGCCGCTTTTGAGGCGGCGCCAGTTATGAAAACTTGTGACGACCTTAAGGGATAATATTAAGCATTTCTTAGGATGCACTGCTCACAGCAGCTGATATACCGAGGCTTTTAAATTAAAGCTACTTCAATATATTTAAGCCTTAGTCTTGCAATAGCAAAACAGCTGCGAGGGAAAATCCGTACTGCATGGGATTATATTGGACAGTGCTCGGTTAAACTTTCCATCAGAACCATTAGTTGCGGCTCAGCCAGCTGACCGTCTTCTATAGACTACCACCCAATAGGCCTCTATAGCTTTGAAATTCGTGATTTTTGCCCTACGCTCTCTTTCTTCAGTCAGTCATACGAAATATGGAAAAGACAGAAGTTCATAGACTCATAACCGTTATTGCAAGTACCTGAGTCCGCATTTAGAAAGTGACTCATCTCTTGGGTTGATAATGGAGCTTTCCCAACACGACTGTATTGAGTTTGCGTGCGATAACCCCGGCAGCAGCAATGGGGGAATCTGTTTTTACCTCGCTGTCGTCAGCCATTTAGGTGGATATCAGCCAAATCTTTGCAACGCCGCCCTCTACTCAAATGTTTTAATATTCTCAAGTGCTGAAATTGAAATTGAAAAACGCACTTAGCTCGTTTTTGATGAGTATGCAAGAGTCACGTTTAAGTAAATACTTTTTTCGCAACATTGGCTACGGCTCTTGATCAACAGTACTTCAGCTCTACAAACTTGCACAAAAATATGGATAATAAGGTGTGCGGGCGCCGATCTAGAATTTCGGAAACTAATCTCTAAACTTCATTCTCGTTTGCTTAGACAAAAGTCTCTCTTCCTCGACGCTGCAGTAAAACCATTCAATACAAATAATCAATTCCTCCAGTCGGCCTCCGGCATGAGGAATTCTACCTTCGTACTCGTTGCGCTTTCCTTCACGCCGGCTTTTTCTTAATAGACCTTGTAAACTGACTTTTCCAAGCCATAGGTTTTGATTTCCTAATTCTCAGGGAGCGACTTCGCATTTAGCAATATCAACGCTTACCATAAGTTCCTCGGACCTCTCGGGCTTGACAACCTTCCATGTTATTTGACGATAAGTACGGAATGCAGTCGCGCAGGATTTCCTCAGTCTCCTTCGGCGCATAAGGCGCGGGTGGGAGCCATAAATACGGACGCGTGAGTAAATTTTCTTCATCGCCTCGAGCCTTCGACCTTCTCAGACCTCGTCACCGGAGACACTACGGTCTTGTCTGCACAAGTAATTATCTACACTCTGTGAAAATTTAGAACTTAGTTAGTTAACTTCTCTTAATGCTGTTTTAAAATAAGTTCATATCTTCGCTTTATTTACATGCAAATATTAACGCATACTTACATGCATATGTATGTATGTACGAATATATGTATTTATATACTACTAGCAAATGCCCGCTTGCTTCGCGGCGCCTAATAAGATCTTTTGCGTTGGCCAATTCAAAAATAGCGTTTAGGGCCGTTTTCTCAAGTAACCTGTAACTTTAAAGCTCATTTTATATTTAAAGGTTACATTCAAATTTATGATTGTGCCTAAAGTAAAGCATTTTATTATCCGTTTTAAATTGGTTTACAACCAAGAAAGATACCTACGTCATAAACCGATGATAGAAATGCTTAACTTTAGAAATAGCTTTATTTTAATCCCACCTTTAAATATAAAGTGAGCTTTAACGTTAAAGGTTACTTCAGAAATCGGGCCTTAAAAGCAAAAGCAGTCTGTAAAGTAAACATTTTTAGTTTAATTGAAACGCCCTTTCGATGTAATGCGTTTTACTTATGGTCTTATTTCCACCTGTGAGATATCTGCCAAGCGTGCGTAATATTCTTCTATGATCGTGCAACTTCAGCATTGATACGGTGTACCATGTAAACTAGTAAAAGTCCTTATACGGAAACTCAAGAGCACAGATGAGCGTTTTCAATTATAGGAAGGCCAAGAATCCTCGCTGCCCCACAGGATGAACAATTTTCGCGTACATTGAAGCCATTGATACGCCTATCGTGTTCCTTCTTGGACAGATGTGGTCGGAACTTTCCTTTTCAACTCGCCACTTTTACAATTCGTCTTAATATTTATGAATTGGTTTCTTTGAGTCTTACTGCTGTAATAACGGCCGCCTCGAGCAACTTCGTCATTCGGAGGTAGATGCAAGATCACGCTTATACAGTGTTACGGTCATTATATGCATACTTAAACGCATCCTCGATTTAGCCATCTGAAAAGTAAATTCGTCTAAGATAAACGAACCCCGTGGGATTTTCTATATATTTCGGGTGCAGCGTCATCCATTGGGTCCCTTTTCTGCAAAACCTTTGCTTGTCATGAAATGAATACGAATCATGAATTCCAATCAGATTTTGTAAAAAATACGGTTTTTCTTAATACCTTAACTCCAGCGGGTCCATTTTTAGCAAATGATATCTTCATCATACAGGTAGTCACGCTGCGAATTTGAACCAAATCGGTTAATAAATACGACTTTTATAAGTAACTCTACTCCAGCGCCACCAGCGTGTTGTCTAGTAGGCTATAATAGGACCTCCTACAATTTGACTGAGCTCTATTGAGTGGTTTTTGAGTTTAGTCCGAAAAACGGAAATGGCTTATCCTGAGTTTCGCAAAAAAAAAAATCACGCGAAAATTTTGATTCCCTCCATAGTAAGTACGTGTAAACCAAAAGCGAAAAGTGAACCGGTTCAGGGAAGATAAAACTCATGATAAGGATGAATATGTAATATGAAAAAATCATCATGAAAGTAATAAAAATTTCGAATGTATATTAACAAAATAGTTATGAACCTATACGGCTTTTATAAATAACTTGACTCCAGCACCACCTAGCGGGTCCGTTTTTCGAAAGTGTTTTTTCATCATGCTTACGAAATCGGTTCATAAATACGACTTTTATATATAACCCGACTCTCGGGCCACCTTGCGGGCCTATTTTTGGTAAACGTATTTGCCATCATGCTGGTAGCTTACATTTTGAATTTAAAAGAAATCGGTTCATAAATACGATTTTTATAAATAACTCAACCCCTGCGCCGCCTACCGAGTTTTCTGGCAGCCTATAATATGACCATATATGCCAGGCATAACCTCTGAAAATTTGACTGAAATCAATGCAGTAGTTTTTGAGTTAACTCCGAACAACGAAAACGGCTGTTGTTTTATATATATAGATAAATAACTGATTATGACTACAGTAGCTGTTTTTTTTTCATTTTCTTCTCAATTACGAATGTAGGAGTAGTTTATTTTTTCTTCTCTTCCTCAGCAATCTTCACTTCCTAAAATCATCTACACTCACACATACATACATATGCACGCGCTCGCACGTATGTATGTACTTTACTCACAAATCAGCTGCAATCAGCTGTTTTACTCGACTTTATCAGCGGTCCATTAAAAACTATTTAACTTGACTTTTGCTCACATGCCACTCCCCTCTTATGCACACGCTATGCCCGCATTTTATTGCGGATATCTTGTGTACATATGTATGAAGCTCGCTTTGCCATTTACGCATATTTGCCACCGCAATTAAACGTAATATAAATATTTATTTATTTTAAATTGTTCGAGCGAGCGTATGGTAGGTACGTACATACTTGGTTTATTTTTGTTGCTGTCTTGGTTTTGATTTATTTTTGGAATCTGGTTAAGTGAATACTAACTACATACTTATATCTACATACATACATACATACATATTTATGTATATCTTTGTTCGCTAAGGTTTTAGCACTGGCTGGATAGATAATTTAAAAACGGTTTCACACTTAAATTCTGCAACAAAATTGGAGTTAAATTACCGCACGGCTTTGAATGCTTGAGTTTTAAGAAAAAATTAAAAAAGGGAAATTTTGATTAAACTTTATTCGGACTGACTCTTATATCTTTTATTTAAATGCTATTCCTTCGATCAGAATCCTCATCGAACTACAGAAAACCCAATACGTGACTAACTTTCCATACAGCCATAGAAAAAACGCCTCAACAGGTATTTCTGTTGATGGTATTATAAATATCTAGATAAATACGTATACCCTGTATTTTGATAGAAATATTTGATCCTAACAGCAGCGGACTATCTCAACAAAGTCCTTAACTGTGGAATGGCCACCCTGAAAGTGACGTCACGGGCCAGCAAAAGGGTCTCAATCTCCTGATAACTCATTTTCAAGTAAGAACCTAAATGACATGACTGGCTGAAACGATAGACTGAAACTATTTTGGTAGTCAATAACTAATAGACAGCAATAGTCGTATCTCGAAAAATCTAAGAGCAAATGTCACAAAGGGTGGGGATCACTACACACAATCACAAATAGCGTTATGTGATTTTATAATAGTAAGCCATACATTTTAAAAAAAAACTACAACAACAAGTAATACCCAAATTGTATATTTTTTATTATATGAAAATTTTGGATAAACAAGGGTCTAATAACAGTAAAAAACAAAATCGCAGTATGGTAGTTTTTGCAAATTTTATATATAAAAATTTAATATAGCGAGTTTTGAAACAGTAACCTTTACATAGCTAGCTTTTTTTTGCTATTTCATTTTTTACAACGTCTTCCACTAGGCCCCGAAACCACCACGATTTCTTGCAGTTTTCTAAGTTCATCTGAAGATGGAGACTTTTGGAAAAGTATAAATACATGCATAAGTATTATAGCGACTTTTGCAAGAGTAGTTAACATTAGATGCTATTGTTTTTCAGAATATAGAAAGATTTTGCACTGTGTTGTTAGTGAACATCAAACTACTTTAACGAAACGTACCGGTAACCCATGATAAACATATTTATAAGGTACCATCGCTGAGAGCCAACTTTAGGAATTTTGACATTTTAGCATTTTCAAAAATTCTCTCGCCGTCATTTCGCATTTGTTTGTTTTTATTTTCACACAAACCAAAGAAATATATTTCTGTCGAAACAACAAAATTTGAATATACATACATCCATATGTAAATAAATAAATGGAAGCAATTGTCTGTAATGGACTTCTGCCCGCATGTTAAGGCGAAGCTTTTGGCATGCATTTTAAGATATTTTACCCTAAAGGCACTGCACTTTTGCAAAGAACTATCTTGTGCTTACATTGGCTCAGGTGGTGTGGTAAAAAATGAGTCGAGCATACATAGGAGCACTTTGGCAAATCCGTTTTCATATCACCACCAACCTCGATCCATTTTTGCTGTATATACGATAGTTGAGGGAACTTGAGGATCTTTAGATTGCTTTGCTTGCAGAGAAAAAGAAATTTGGGCAGCCGTTAAAGCAGCAACTAATTTTTCGTTTCCAATTTTTTTAGTTTTTTCAACTTCTGAATAAACAAAATTTCAAATCATGATACAAAAAAGAAGGTAGTTTCAATAAACAACTTTTGACGGATAGTAAAATTTTTTGAAGTTTCATAAATTGTCAGTATTATCAACGGCCTTGCCACTTTGATAATATTAAAACAATACATCGGAGTATTTTCTTTCCCATATTTTTACCAATGTGAGAATATTTCAAATCAAAACTCATCATCAGTACTTGATATTTTTTTACTTACGTGGTTTGCCCCTCTTTTATTAAAAATATATAAAATGTAAACTGTTACATTGTAATTATTCTTTTTATTTTATAATAAAAACCATTAGTGCATTATGTTGTTATTTTTTTCATTTTCTTATTTTGATATACAATTTTCGTTTCTTTAATCTTGCGATTTAAAAATCGAATTCTAAAGAATGTTCTTCCCAAATAAAATCTTTTTATAATATTTTGGTCCAAATTTACTTTTAAATTTCTCATCAGATTTTGCAAAAATTTTGGCTTTGTGGTTAGCGAATCACCATTAATTTCAACAAATTTTGAATTCAAAATTTCCAATGTATGCAAAAAACTTGTCTGAAAAGTAATAGATTTAATCGCATAGGAACATCAAACTTATGTATGAAATCAAAGGACCTACCTCTCCAAACGCTCCAAATACTCTTCGAAATATGTCTCACTGCCAAAGCTTTCGTCCAGTTGCATCCTGAAAAAAAGCATTTAAATAATCCATATCTTTAAAGTTTTTTTACCTTGTACACTGCGGCACTGCACTTTTCGAAAGCACTGCCTTCTTTCCGCTCATACCGATATCAGAAGATGCAAAATGTATTGAACACACAAATGGAAATCTGGGTAAATTTTCTTCGTGTATGTTACACGCTTCCAGCCACTGTTTTCGCACGAACTGTAGCTTAGGAAACGTAAAAAACTTAACCCCACTTTACATGTATGTACCGAATTTTCACAGTTTGGGCACACACATCTCATTTTTTTTATTTGGCTAATTTACACAAAATTTATCTCATATATGTTCAATAACTTCACTAAACTTCACTCATTTTCATACATTTTTGTTTACTTTTGCAAAAAAAAAAAATATTATCTCTGGTGATCAGGTAGCATGAATTTTATGAAATGTCATAATTTTATTAAAAGTCAAATGGTTAGCAACAACAACGAATGTCATTAAATGGAACTACCTTCTTTTTTGTATCATGTTTCAAATCATAAATTTTCATTTGTTTATTTTGAATTTCTTTGACATTAGAAGCATTTCGAGAGAGAAAACTCAAAATGCTAGCAAACGTCAAAAAAAAACCCAGTGGCGGACGAATTTAGCGAGCGGTTTTACCTTTAGATATTTGTATCATGCCGGTAAACCACCAAAAACTAAAAATCGAAAAAAATTACATAGCGCACTTTGCAAGTGGACTACTCACTTTAGTTCAATTTTTACTGGTTAAAAATAGTCCAACACATAAAAGTAGCCTGTTTAATCTCTAAGGCTGAAAATNCAAAAACTAAAAATCGAAAAAAATTACATAGCGCACTTTGCAAGTGGACTACTCACTTTAGTTCAATTTTTACTGGTTAAAAATAGTCCAATCTATAAAAGTAGCCTGTTTAATCTCTAAGGCTGAAAATTTCTCTCTAATGGCGTTCGGCAATAGAATTGATGCAAAAAAATGTCCCCAAGTCGCTCGCCATCAGCACTTGGGGCTAAGGCAAAGAGTCGATTACCTGGGCGTTTTTCCGCATTGCCGCACTAATATGATAGCCAAGGAGAAGTAGGGTGTTGTAGACGAAACCACAGGCCTGCCAGAACACCACACTTAGGTCACGGGATGACTTCTAATATCAACTGACTACTATCCTCAGAGTAAGGAAAACATTCTCATAACAGACGGACAGACAGACATATGGATGAACTCTCACCCCGTGAATGTCGTGATTGGAGTCTAATTACCGGCCATAGAAGAATATGAAATTCATCTTGATCTTGATTTGGACTTTCCAACGAGATGTCGCCCGATCTTCCAAGAAATGTTATCCAGCGTTTATAATTCAGTTAATTGTTCCCACAAAAGTAACANAAGTTATAATACCCTTGTGCACAAGTGCGCTCGGGTATAAAAACAAAAGTAAGAATTACAATAAATACATTATTTTGACATTAATTAAGACCCACCGAAGCGAAAATCTCAGCTTCTTCGGTGACCACCTTATAAGAAGATAGATTCAACCGAAATTTGTTCATCCACCCATAGTGGGAAATGAACCCGCTCGGAAAAAATTAAGCTCATGATAAAGCTGATTATTTCAATATGTTTATCTGTGTTAGTTTATTTATTTTTTTTTTTTAAAGAATATCAATAATTATCATCTGCCACATACCAGCAGCCCTTATCGTTGAAATTTTCGAAATACATA
The DNA here is from genome assembly GCF_001687245.7 of Rhagoletis zephyria. Lineage (NCBI taxonomy): Eukaryota > Metazoa > Arthropoda > Insecta > Diptera > Tephritidae > Rhagoletis > Rhagoletis zephyria. The sequence continues at coordinate 18,997 of NW_016160828.1, read as the reverse complement.
CGTATCGATGAAAATGTATTTAACGATATAGCTACTGACATCGAAAGCTATTTTTATATTAGTGTATTTATCGACATCGACCACGACATCAATCAATATCTTCTTCCATACCATTTCATTATTGTTTAGATTTGTATTGTGCTAACAAAATGACTGCTCTCTGCTTACAATCTGTTATACCGTTACTTTAAAGTAGCTAAAGGCTTATGCTTTGTTAACATTAAATACAATCAAAATATATCCAGGCAATTCTGAACTTCTCACTTATCTTTGCAACATCAATGGCCATTAATCTTAGATTACTTTTACTCTTTTTACATTTTCGCTGAATAAATGCGCTGATTTATAAAATTTTAACGAACTGCCTACGATAATCACAAACCACAAATCGAAGAGCGAAAAAATAAAACTAAATACAATCAAAGCAAAAAAATGCTAATCTATGTATGTATGTAAATTTCGTCACAGTTTGGACAACTGTTTCGAATGCAATCTCAATTAAAATATTTTTCAATTTTAATTTGCCACTTGGCTGCCCTAAGTCGCAAATTCGTTCAATTGTCGTCGTCGATTGTTTGATTGCACTTCGATTTGTTTATAAAGCAGGTGATACAAATGCATAAGTACACACATACATATGTATGTATGTAAATAGTCAGTATGTGGTTACAAACATCGTTAGGACTTTAACGCCCCCAAATCAACCACTCCTACCATTCCGACGGCGCTGCAGTGGCATTCGAAATGTCGTACCTCGTTTGCCTTCGCGTTTCGCTCCGATATTTGCCGGTGTCGGCCGACGCTCATGTCAGCATTCTTTTGGCGATCTTATCTACCCGAGTATTGCGTTGGGAAACGCCGCGCCGCGCAGCGCTATGCCGCTCCAATTTCCTTGTTTGCCGTTTAACATTTTTGGTTTATCTCTGCAATTATCATATTGTTTCTACAGCCGATTCTTTATTTTATTTTGTTAAACTATACTATGTTTTTGTCTGTTGCGATTGTTATGTACATAAATACATACATAACTATGTCCATATGTTCGCTACGTAACTATTATGTTGCTTTGGTTAATGTCAAATAATCGCTATGCAGTCTCAACGGAATTAATCGAACTTTTTGTGCGGTACGAGTACTTACAATTAGTTTTAAAAGATGTTTGAAGTAAAACTTCTTTCGACGCATGAGAGTGATTTTTCATGGTCGCAAGATGTCTCTTTTTTGTCACGGTCCTTTCGAGAAAGAGATAAAACATTCCAAAAGGTGGAAAACTCAAGAAAAATTTCTGGTTAGCACTAACTACAGGCTAAACATCGTTATCGACGTTATCGACGTTATCGATGTTATTGACTCCATTTTATATGTAACGGAGTCCATCACGTCGATAACAATGTTTCGCCTGCAGTTAGTCTTAACCAGATTTTGAGCAACCGGCCCTAAAAGACAAACCAAAGGAACGGTTTGCCTACCAGTATGGAATATGTTGGAGCGGTATCTAACAATGCTCACAAATCTTGTAACTTATTCGCAGAACTTTTTCAAGGAGTTTATACTAAATTCTCCTTCTCAATACTTTAGTCACTCACTGTTACCAACTGTGACTTCCTTTGAAGTCACTGTAGACGATGCTCTACGATTTCAAGTTTGAATTCTAGCTCGAAATACGGAAATGAATGACTATCGCCGTTTTTCGTAAAAACTTTTCAAGTTAATTAGCTAATCCAATAGCATCACTGCTATTACAGGCCAATCGGTAACAGGGCTCTTACACGATCTGTATTTCCATATGTAAATGCTACTTTTCTGATACATTCTAATTAGGAATGTTAATCCCGGGATTCTTGGCATATAATCCCGGGATTTTCGGGATTTGTAATTTGCATAATGGCAATAATAGAAACTCCTTTTCTTGAGCAGTATTTGCTATATTTCTTTTTTTTTATTTAATAATTAATGCTTTTTTATAAATGTCTAGCTCCTTATACATATAACACCGCGCGATAGTAAATTTTAAACTCGAATATCAATATATTCGCTAAACCATGGGCCAAATATAGTAAAATTGCGTTTTTAGTTTAGTTAGTAATTCAAAATTGATTTAAAAAATTCAGAGAAATCTGCTTAGAGAAAAAGTATGGGCATCAAATTAAAGAGGAAATCCTGTAGAATTTAAACAGATTCAAGTTTTTTGTGCAGAAGGACTGGTAAATAATTAAAATGTCCTTTTAAAATTTTATCCTTGAAATTTCGCAATATTTGTTTTTGAAAAAATTATATGTTAAGGACTTATATAAACTCGACAACTTCCTCGGATTTTAATCCTTCTAACTTTATCAGCATAAAAAATTACTTATTCGTCCTTGTGAATCCAAAAAATTTAAATTTTTTTATTTTCTAAATTTCCTTTTCCTTGTCCTTTCAAATAACTCCTGACGTCTGAGAAAAAAAATTAAAATTCACTTTAATTAAAAAGTAAGTTTCAAACCCATTTATTTATTATATATTTTATGGAAGCAGAGCGTCTCAAACAATATGGAAGCAATTTTATCGATTTAAGTTGTTGAAAAGTAATGAATATCTAAATCTCGGGACTAATTTCGCGATCCCGGGATTGTGGTAACGGCGTCCAGTCTCGGGATCGGAAAAAGCTAAAAAATAAACATCCCTAATTCTAATGTATGGTATCTCGTATCTCCAAAAAAGTAGCATTTACGTATGCAATTACAATTAAAGCCCTGTATGCAGCTCTCAAGAAAACGGTCAAGAAAAAATTGCCATTATTTCGCGTGTGTGCCCAAGGAATTTTGACATTTTTGATACCTCACAGCCTGTTGCCTCACTCTTTCCTCAAGAAATAATGGAACGGGCATATATTTCTGTTGCAAACCTGGGTTGCCTTGTGCTCTTTTTTCACAAAAAACTTTAGAAACCCGTAGTAGAAAGCGTAGTAAATTTCTTAAGAACTGCGTACTGCCTTAAGGAAATTTTACTCCAGAAAATTTCTTAGCCATTTCTTGTACGTCATTTTATATGAAGTTTTTGCTTTTCTTGAGAGCTGCATACAGGCCTTAAAAATATAATTTGGCAACACTGATCATAATATAAGATTTTGGCGGTGTATTTGAAATTATTCTAACGCCAAAATTATTTGTAACACCTGTTCTACCACCACTACTACATGCTATAAAAGGTACATGCAACCGTGTTATTAAAAATGTCGTTTATCTCTATACTATAAAATTGTGGGTTAGGCCACTGCTGCTCTCACGGCCTCATATATTTGTGGAAATTTGAAATTTGCACCCAATCCACCAGTTCGATACACCTTTGCACACACGCAAAGATAGCCTAGGCTTTTTATGGATGGTGCATGTATGTTTATCGATATCTTTATATAGGCCTATTCTTATCTGATCAACATATGCAAGTTTTTCCAAAAAAAGAACTTATTAGTACTGAAAAATTCTCAGAAATGCTACCAAATATAACAATCCAATGAATATAAAAACATTTCTAGAGCACACATAGTAATCATTCGATAATACATTTGTTTCGACACTTTTGCCTGTTTCTGATATAGGAAAAAAGTATCGAGTACTGAATAAATATCGTGTATATTGAAGTATCGAGTGAAAAATTTAAATTATAAAAATAAAATAATTTTTTTTAATGTTTCAATATTGAACAGATACAATTTTTTTTTTTAGTTTTTTTTTATAGAAAAAGTGAAACGTCAATAATAATCAAAGCCATTAAATCCGCACCGCTCGTTCGATTTCCAACAAATAGGTTTTACTTTTTCGAAAAGAGTTGCCACCTGTCAAAAAATCAATGTAAAATTATGTATTTATTTCGGTTTGAACTTAGGGATATAGGTAAACGAAATATGTATCACCATAAATGTGCCAGACAAAATAGGTTTAAGAAGTTAGTAGTGGAAAATATTTTGCAGAGTGTTGCCACCGGTTTGAAAAGTGTAATTTATTTTACTTACACACAAGTTAAATGCAATATTAACCCTAGAAAGATAACCATATACAACTAACGTAAAATATAACAATACGCTTCAGAAGCGCACGAATTTCTAATCATAAATTTGGGCATTATAAACACTTTTAAACACAAATCACTAGAGCCCTCATTAAAAATTTACAAAAGTATGCTCATCGGGCAGGCGCCTCTGCGACGTAGGTTATCTTTCTAGGGTTGAAATATGAGTGTACACCAAAAGAGTTTAATTCGAAAATAATTATCTATCTAACTATATCTGTATGCACACATTTACATTTCGAGAAGGCATTTTTTGAAACGGCTCCAACGATTGGGATGAAAGTTTGTATTGATATAATATTTTGCATTTTAGTGTTATTTAGATAGATGTTATCTCCGAGAATATTCGTGTAGGCTTGCCACTAAAATTAGTTAAAAACTAAGTAAAACATAATAATAAGGGTATTATATGGAAAGTGTTTTGAAAATTTCCTAACATACAACATTACTCTTTACGGGTGCTAAAAGAAAGCTCTCGAAATAATGATATGCTTATATAGTAAGTGTTGTCCCTTAAGATATTAGTTTAAGGTTGCCACTTATTTTCGATTACATAGAATTTAACCGTTTAAAATAACTTAATATGGATAGCAAATGAAAGGTATATTTGGGAACTTTAATCCTGAAATATTTTTGTTGATGGTTGCCCTTTTTTGCTACCAATTAGTATCTTAAAAATTTCAAAGAGCATTTTTCGTAAGTATGTTTGTATGTATATACACACAGTACATTTCCACTCAAAAATATTTACTCTTAAACCTGGCGTATTTCTAAATAGGGTTGCCACCTAATTTTTAATCTCAGATATTTTTTAAACTGATTACATTCAAAATGTAACATTTTTTAAATTTGTTTCCAAAATATCGTTTTTAAAGAATTCTGGGGTACTGACCCCGTAAAAATATTGACGATATTTGGTTAACGTTATATTTTAAAAGTTTTTTTTTATTTTGCTAAAATTTTAACGTATGGAAAATATTTTTTTTATCGACATAATTTATATGGGAAGAAGTATTGGATAGGTGTGGTGTTAAATAAAAAATTCCGTTCACAATATTACACAAAAAATTTTTTTTATTAAAGCTATCCAATGGAAAAGTTAAAAAAATGTATGCATTCCGAGCAAAGCTCGGTCAACCTGGTGAAGGTCATCAGATCTGCACCGTTATTCCGAATTTCAAAAATAAGATGTCAATTTAAAGCACTGTAGTTTTTAGAACTTTTTTTTAACGGTACAGGATTACTTGAAGTTCTATTAAATGAAAACCGAGACCATGTGTTAAGTCACTGCACTCTGGCTGAAGGGATTTAGATGAAACATTTGGAATATTTATTTAGTTTTTGCACTGAAAATAAAATCTGCGTAAATACAACGAAAACTTACGTACATTTTACCAAAGTTTTCGTCATTTTGAGTCACGAAAGTTTTCGTTGATTGTACAAAACCGTTTTCGTACATACTACGAAAATATGAGACATCAGATCTTAGTACATTTTACGAACGTATTCGTACTATTTACGAACGGATTTCGTACTACTTACTAAATAATTTCGTACTATTTCTTTATTTTTTACGAAATTTTTGTGAAATGCACAAAATAGTCTGTATATTTTACGAAATTATTTTCCTAAAATCTGCGGTTGTTTCGTAGAACTTCCGATTGCTTTCATTCACCACACTGTAAAAAACATAAGACGAACTATAACACAACACTTTTGTTTTCTTTTTATTCCTAATTTTAAGTGTTTTTCTTTAACAAAATGTTTTGCAATGTTTTTATGTGGAGGTACTTGGCAGATTAGCAGCTTCTTCGATGTTTGTTTCCTTTCTCGACTATAAATTAAAGGAAAATTATAAGGCATCTGAAAGGCAAATTTTAATGAAAAATCATACATGTACTTACTTAAAATTTCATTAAGTAGTGCGTCTGTTCCTGGCTTGGGCTTGCCGTTGATAGCTAACTGATGAAATTGCCTATTTATGAAGTCCCACATTGCAGAACATGGCTCAGCGTGGGCGATGTTAAAAACTTTATATGCTTAAAAGCATTTATCCACAGCCTTAACATTTAATTTTATATTGTACATTTATCAAGTAAAAGCTTCTTAAAACTTTTAAAATTTTATTATACGTCTCACAGTAGCCAAGCAGTAGTTTCGCAATGACACGCGGTACATAAAAATATAATGAAATATTAAACTGACGGTAATTTAGTATATTGTACGAAAATATTAGTCTGTTGTACGAATTTAAAAAAAAAAAATGTTTCTGCATTTGTTCTATGTACGAAAGTATTAAGTAAATTGTACGAATACAGAATTGTAGATTTCGTAAATTTTAAAACTATACGTAAATATTACGAATGCATTCGTACAATATACAAAATTATTCGTACAGAGATTTGTTCAGTAATTTACGAATGTGATTCGCAAAATAAACGTAAGATTTCGTTAATTGTACTGAAAAAAGGCTTTACGAAAGTCCTTTCGTTATATTTACGAATGGTTCGTAAAATCTTGTTTCGTTGTGAAAAATGTGTTCGTATTATGAACGAAAGTTTCGTACATTGTACAAAAACCAAGACTACGCAAGTTTTTCGTAGCACTTTTACAAAATTTTATTTTCAGTGTGGACAGGAACCCTTGCCTGTTTAAAAACTGCAATTCAATTTTGGCGGATGCGGGTTCACTAGCTTTTTTAATTCTTCAGTCAGTTTTGGAGTCTGGTCTTTTTAATTACTTGTTTTTTTTTTGTACAAGGGGAAATGCACAAAAATTAAGATTTTTAAATTTAGTGTAACATATTAAACAAAAAAATTATCATCAATAACTGAGGTAAGAAAAAAAAAATTTCCCTGATACATGGTTTCTTTTCTGTGTCATTATATTTTCTGCTTTTGAGAAAAGGTTAGCCTTTGCTTACCGAATAGCGACCGTTATTAGACAAAGTATTGCTAACAATTAAATGTTCCGTCGAACTGCCAATAACTTAAGGAAAAGCAAAAAGCCATAGTGAGCAGATGAAACTACATATTTCAATTATTTTTCGAATTCATACATATGTATGTACATATCGACAAAGTAATAAAAAAGTCGAAATATCAGATACACCAAATTAACCTAATTTTACCCAGCCCAAATGCGTCCAAATACCTAGATAAGCACGTTTGTACGTAGGTTTATTCATCTAAATATGATCTTCCGCATATCTTCATTTTGATTTATTGCGCGCATTGTTATTACGTATTCATTAAAAAAAATCTAAAAGACTGATTACCTTTGCTATATCATTTTATATTATTTCATTGAAATATGTAATTCAAATGCATTCCGCCGTAATCGTTAAGCGTCAACCAGTTTAACGGCACCGGCATTGACGAAACTGGGGAAACACCTGTGTTGTACTGGCGCCATATAAATTGTAGGCGTATGTATACATATGTATGTATGTATTAGGGATGTTGCGAATGTTACGTCCGCGGATGCGAATGCGTATGTCAAGAATTTGTAAGTAATAATTTAGGTGAGTAAATAAAGTATTTAGGTAAATAAAAAATTAAAAAGTTAGTAATTTTTAAGAATGTTTTTTATTTTTTGGTTTAGTACTTGAATTTAAAAATTTGGAACATTATATTTTATAAAAAGTAATGTTGCTGCCTTTTAGGGTTACAGCCTGTATGTTAAAGGGTCATATATCAATCGAAAAACTTGAAACTTCCCAAAATTGCAAATTCTTTTCGATTGACGCTGCACCGGTTGAGAGGACTTTCAGTTATAAATATATATTTTTTTTTATTGCGGTGCAATAATTCCTTTTTGAGAATTGCATCGGGGCTGCATATGACGGATGTATCCTCCTCCTGACTTTCATTTACACAATCTAGCATCATGGCAAGATCATTGTTTAAACAACGTTGTTATCCAAAGAACTCTTCATTCTCATTCTTTTGGCTGTTTCAGAATTTGGAGAACCTGTGACGTAATCAGCGTTTTTCGACTCTACTTTTTGTAACTCATTTTCAATACTTTTTGTTTTGTGACTGGTTTAGTAAATGTGTGCTATAGCAAGGTTCTAAATAGGTGGATATGGCAAATAAATGTTTATTTTCTAGGAAGGTTTTCTACGAAAATTTGTTAAAAGGGCACCCAGTTTTTTATAATAATTTGAATTATTGGAATCACGGACGATGAAAGTCTCAGAGCTGCTCACCTGTAATAAATAGCATGTAATTAGTTTTTTTTATTTTTATTTGCTGAGCTCGACTTTTCCTAGTCGCAGGCAGTCACAATTAATGACTCACCGCTGTCGGTACCATGAGCCATCAAATCAAAATGAACGCAAATTTTTAACATTTCGTTAATATTGTATGGAAAGGGCGTAATTCACATTGTCGCTGAGATACAAAAAAGTCACAACTAACTAAATTTATTTTGCAAAAAACGATGTGGGGACTTATGATTCGACGAGTGCATCATAATAAAGCAAGAGGTTCTTTTTTCGTGCTCGATTCTAAAATTTTGTGTTCGTTTCTTAAAATTTCACACTTTTGTGATGCAAAAAAAAATTTCATACTTTTGTGATGCAAAAAAGCTTTTTCAGGGGAGAAGGTTGCCCTGAAAGCAAGATGGTTGCTTCAAACGACAGTATTATGAAATGCCTGAGCCAGACAAGGACAAGAGGCAAAAACATGCCAGGGTTGAGTGTAACATCAAACACATTTTTCACCGTGGAAGGTCAACATTTTTGGGGAAAACGAAATCACCAATTAATCATAATAAGCCGTTTATGAAAAAAAAAANAGGGGAGAAGGTTGCCCTGAAAGCAAGATGGTTGCTTCAAACGACAGTATTATGAAATGCCTGAACCAGACAAGGACAAGAGGCAAAAACATGCCAGGGTTGAGTGTAACATCAAACACATTTTGCACCGTGGAAGGTCAACATTTTTGGGGAAAACGAAATCACCAATTAATCATAATAAGCCGTTTATGAAAAAATAATTACTACACTTATCTAAGAAAAAGTGGAAAAAACTAGCGATGCATCCAGTTTTTTTCAACAGATCTTTGACAAATAATATTCCATAGTTCCATAATTCTTACCTAATTAAAGATTATCTTTCACCGCGCAAACAGTCGATTCTCTTTATAGCAGGAAGTTGAACATATCCGCTGAAAACACTTATTGAAGGATCTTACTCTTTGACTTTAAATTACAAAAAGAACAGGGACAGTTTTAACGTAGCATCTCCACAGGCAAAAAATATTGGCCACAATTTGTCGTTTTGTTTGCCAGATATACATACATACATTTTATCAGTGCACTTGTACAATATTCACATTCGCAAAAGCTCCGCATTGATTATTGCGAATGCAAATGTTAAACTTAATGCGGAAGGTCTGCGCTTGCGAATGCGAATGCGAATATTCGCAACAACAATGGTATGAATGTATTGGTGGATGGTAGTGTGAAAGCACTTTAAATATACTTGTTTTNACATACATACATTTTATCAGTGCACTTGTACAATATTCACATTCGCAAAAGCTCCGCATTGATTATTGCGAATGCGAATGTTAAACTTAATGCGGAAGGTCTGCGGTTGCGAATGCGAATGCGAATATTCGCAACAACAATGGTATGAATGCATTGGTGGATGGTAGTGTGAAAGCACTTTAAATATACTTCTTTTTTTTTTTTTGCTTATTCGCATACTCAAGTGGCGCTAGTTGTGTGAGTTTTGAAACCTTATCAATACAATAAAAATAACAATTACTACGATAATTCGTAGAATTGATAAGAGTCACATAAATCAAACAACTATGTAAGAAAATCAAAAATATCGTAATATGTAGTAGAACCTGTTTGTGTTAGGTTTTTTTTTAACAAATTATAACAAGCTCTGTGTACATTTTTAGCCCATAAACTTAAAAATGCCACATTTTGAGTTGTGACTATTTTAAAGACGGTGTGCGANATAAATCAAACAACTATGTAAGAAAATCAAAAATATCGTAATATGTAGTATAACCTGTTTGTGTTAGGTTTTTTTTAACAAATTATAACAAGCTCTGTGTACATTTTTAGCCCATAAACTTAAAAATGCCACATTTTGAGTTGTGACTATTTTAAAGACGGTGTGCGATATGTACATACATATTTTTTATAAGCTGTTACTATATACTTATAGCGTCACACAACTAGACGCCAATAGTTTAGTGATATACTTACTATAATTGGATGTAGAAGAAGTTGTTGACTCTTGCCTNTTTTTAGCCCATAAACTTAAAAATGCCACATTTTGAGTTGTGACTATTTTAAAGACGGTGTGCGATATGTACATACATATTTTTTATAAGCTGTTACTATATACTTATAGCGTCTCACAACTAGACGCCAATAGTTTAGTGATATACTTACTATAATTGGATGTAGAAGTTGTTGACTCTTGCCCTTTCGAGGACTCAAAACTTTGAAACCCCAATCTGCATTGCAAACAAAAGTTCCGTTTTTAAAATCCTTTCTCAGTTACATATACTACAAAAAGTTTATGCGGAACAGCTTTGTTATCTCTTCTGTGATACTGAATTTTTTTCAACAGAGAACTATTAGAAAATTTCCACATATCTGCCTCTGGTCCTCAGTAGAAATTGTCTCAATGCCGTCGAACAGATTGTAGGGATATTCGGCATTCTTGAACCCATATGTATGGGTGTTTTTAGAAGCGTTTTGGAGCCGGAAGAAGAGTTGTTTTTGGTTTTAAAATAAATAAAAAAATTAAAATAATGAAATGAAGTTTTTATTTTCCACAAATATTTTGAAGCACAATTAACAAAATGTTTGCTCATGGTCAAACAAGAAAAAGATGGCATCAGTAGCTTTTGTTGGGGTTGGTATCGAAATTCTGGTACTACGAAATTCGGAACACGAAATTCTGCTTAACAAAATTCTGCTTCTCAAAATTCTGCTTTTCAAAATACTGAATTGCAAAATTCTGTTTTAAGATATAATGTAAACAATGTTAAATAGGACATGTCATTACTTTGAAAAAGTGCGCACTTATATTTTAATACACAATTTTTATTTTCAGTATTTTTAATTAGTTTGAAAAAACTTTTATTACTGGAAATAATCATAACGCGAAATATTCGCCTGAGCTTTGGTCAATGCATGATAGCATGCATCGGAAACAGAAACCTTTTCTAGAACGTAAAACCTNTTATTACTGGAAATAATCATAACGCGAAATATTCGCCTGAGCTTTGGTCAGTGCATGATAGCATGCATCGGAAACAGAGACCTTTTCTAGAACGTAAAACCGTGGCGAAGGGTGGCATCGCCGCAAAAAGTAGTTGTTGTAGGAAGCAATTCCCAGTTTCTATAATCTTTTATTGAATTTACAAGAACTTATTTTTGCAAAATCTCAAATTTCCAGAAAGGATAACAAGAAATTAAAAAGAAGAGGCTTATAAAAACTATTAAAAACGAAATTACTTATGTAAGTCGGAAGGTGGAATTTTGACGGATCAAACCAAAAATTTAATATTTCTCGTGGTGAATACAAACATCAGAATTTTACCTAGCTCATGGGGCTAGTTTTGGAATCAAACACGTTATATGTCAATCAATACTTATGTCCTTTTTGAAATAGAACTTGATAGATGGCAAAAGAAAAACATCATTTATAACTGCATATTTTCAAGTTTTATTTGATATTTTATGTGCATATTTTGGGTTTTAAATATTTATTTCACCGTGCGATATAACACGAAGCTATGTGCTAAATATAGTAAAACTGGGTTTTTAGTTTTTCACACTGATTTGTTTTCCAAAGGACATAGGAAATTTAAAGATATGGTTAAATCAAAAAATTATTTAAAAATAATCAATGCAATATGGAATAACAGTATGGATACCAAATGGGAGAGAAAATTCTGTAGAATTTAGAAACAACAAAGTTTATTAATAAACAAGGATGAATAGGTATTGAAAATGCGCTTTTAATAAATTTTACCTTTTTAATTTAATAAAAATAAATATTGCAAATTTTCAAGGATATTTAAGGACAAAATTTGTAAAGGACATTTTCCATATATGTATGTCGATACGTCCTTATGCATCAAAAAATGTATTTTGCTATAATTCTGCAGAATTTTTGCATTTATATTATAGCCTTATTTTTATCCTACATTGCACTGAATTGTTTCAATAATTTTTTGAAATAATTATATCCTTTCAAAAAAATCCTGACGTCAGAGAGAAAAGCAAAGTACACAGTTTTACTATAATTTACCCACAGTTTCGCCAATATATTAATTTTTTTGTGTTTAAAATTTACCGTCGTACTGGAATGGAATAGTGGTATCACTTTATTTTTATTTCACCATGATGTTTGGCGATAAGTTTTGCGTTATTTTGCAGCCGTTTTCATGCGGCAAACATTGCTCCGCCTCGTTTAGTGTAAACTTTAGTGTAAATTCGCTCGGCTCGGCACCGCTTTCTGAACGAACGTACTAGAGATGTTTGGCCTAGTTTCGGCCAAAATATAGTTATGTTAAAACATTCTTAAGACCTTTCAATTTATTATTCATATTTTTGGCCCCATTTTGCCTGTTCTCCGCGAATTGTGCAATGTGCGCTTCTGGGCCGATTTTCTGTTCATTTGAAATGGGTTTTCAGGATTTAGATTTTCGCTATTTCTGAGAACAGGTTCTTCTGGGTCTTTTTGAATTAAGTTTCAGTCATCCGGAACCGTTTTTTCTAGTCTTTTGGAAGACCTTTACATTAAATTAAATTAAAATGAACACACACCGAATTTCAAGTAGATAGCATCAAAAACAACAAAGTTTCTGTACGTCGGGTACATGGCGGCTATATAGTACCTCGATCAAAAAAAAAAAATAATAATAGGTCAACTGGGAACTCTGTACTACATATTTAAAACGAATTTTGGATTAGTTGGGTGGTTCACAAGGTGTCGAACGTGTCGTATTGTCGTATGCTGTAAAGTTTTTAACGGCTACATAAATGTTTAGAGGACTTTAAATCACCACCAACTATTTTTTAACGGTGTGAAATTTCATAATAAAACTTTTATATTAGCTTGCGAATTCCTTAAATATAGTTTTAGCCGTTTAAAGTTTATGACATACAACAGTACGACAGTATACAACACCTTGTGAACTCCCTAAATATCTTTACACATATTTAGACTTAATGCACAAAAAAAATTATAATTTTTTGCCCAGAGTGCAGTGGTTAGAAGTGCGTAATACAATTTCGTAGGGCCTGGGTTCGAGTCCAGTTTCCGACTGACGATCGGAAAGAAAGGAAAATAAATGGTTTTTTCCGAGTGTATGTATTTCTGGTGCTCTTTGCTTTACAATTATTGCCAGCTCAATTAATGCGGCAGTGCAACAACTTTGCTATATTTCATGAATCGTACTAATGAAAGAAAGAAACAACGTTATTACTAATTTATTTGCTAGCTGATGTTCCCTTCGTTTTTGCCTCATGAAAATTTGCTTCTATAAATACAAGTCAAGCCCTAGCCAGTGATCGGACTTCTACCACATTGTGGTAGATCTGCCACTTTTTTGAGCATCTACCAAATCTACCACTCAAGGTCTGAAGTCTACCACATATTCGCGTTTTTGAGAAGTTTTATTTTTGCTTGACATAATTTTCTTAACTTTACACGATATGGTAATAAGAATGATATAATACAAGATTCCACATTCCCGGAAACGATGAAATTTCTCAAGTAAAAGTAAACAAAGCCCAATGGGAGGATGAAATAAACTGTAAAATAGTAAATTTTCTCAGTAATCAATTTCTCGACAGGCAACGCCGTTTTATTGTGTTAAATTGCAAAATATATGATTTATAAAAATAATTAATAGCGAAAATCTTAAAATCCGGCGATTTTTGTGAAAGTATTAGCAAATTTAAATGCATCTCAGGTTTCTGAGGCGTTGTTTACTTTTACATAAGAATTTTCAAAATCGCAAATCCCAATTAGCTGTTTCTGGAACGTGCCACATTTGTTCGCTACTTCGGGATGTGATAAAAAGAAAAGCTGGCAGCACTCCGCAAGGTTGCAGAAATCTCTTAAAATATGTTTATGGAAGGAACTGCTTTACACTGTGATGGAAAAAAATTGCCAGAACTCAACGCAATTTTTAGCAACTTCGAACCTTGCAGAATATTTTTAATTTTTGTACAAAGTTTGATCCAAATCTAGAGATCTACCACATTTTTTTTGAAATCTACCGCATTTTTTCCCAGATTCTACCACACGGAATTTTTTAAAGTCCGATCACTGGTCCTAACCGCGAAAATAACAAAATTTTCTCTTTGATGCAGAAATACTCCTAGAGAATCTACATGCACTTCTGCGCCAAAAATAAAATAAAATATTGGCTTACGTTATTTTCGCAGTTAGGGTTCGATATATTGCTTCACGTGACAGGCTGGTTGCATATACCAATAAAAGCAAAATTCCTTTACGTTATCACTGACAATTTCCAACTAACCAAACAATAAAGTATAAATCCAGCTAGAAGTAAATATGTTACAAAATGTGGGTCTACACAAAACAATTGATATGGAATTTCTTGATGATTTTTGCTATTTTCAGCTAAGCAATGGCCAAAGTTCAATTATTCTTTTGTATAATAAATGCCTAGAACATATGGTTCGATATTGTAAATATGTATGTAGTTATATGTATGTTTGCTCGAATATAAATCACCTCAATATTTTATCAAACTTTAAAACCTATACACAGTTATCCACATACACATACATATGTCCGCGTACTAGGGTGATCCCAAGAAAGTAAAGCCGCAATTTTAATGCATTTGATATGGAAAAAAAACAAGTTTACGTAGAATCTTTTCAATGGGCCAACTCGGTTTCTCTTCAGGAGACTTCAAGGAATAATACCTAATGGTTTATTCAATTATTTTTTAACTTTACCTAATTTTTATCAGTCCCTTAAAATCGCCAAAAAAATGGAAATGGGGCACATTATAAGTATTAAAAAATTATTAAATAAACAAAAAGGTATTATTCCTTGAAATTCTCCTGTAGAGAATCAAGATTTGCTAATTAATATTAATTTTCAAGGACTCTATACGATTTGTCGCGAAAAATTGTTTTCCCTCATATAAAATACATGGAAATTTTTGAGCGCCTTTAGCGACATATAAATATTTTTCGATTTCGAGAGCATTAAACTTCCGATTTTACTTTCCACATATGCAATTTTTTTTTTGCCACCCTAATGTATGTACTTGTATTTTTTTTTTGCATCAGCTTAAGTTAAGTGCGAATATGGTCAAAAAACAATAACCAAATATTCTATTTAAAACCACAAAAACAAATGCAAAATATTAGTGGTAGTCATCAATTTCTGGCAGACGACACGACGACAAGTTAGCGTAGGTGTTTTCTCAAGCTCTTTTAGGTGTTTGTGGCTCCCATAAATGTCCAACAAATTGACCATCAACTCGCGGTGCTATGCTAACGCCATCAATTATCGCTTGACAATCGATAGGTGGCAAGGTGACTAAATTAAGAGCGTGACAACTGCAAAAAAGTTATTTTGAATAAATTAGCAGCTCGTAAAATATAAAATACGGCAACTTAATACATACATATTATACATATGTACTTATTTATGTGCATACAATATTTATACAATTACAGGTACCATTGTAGGAATTGCAAATGATTTCGAAATTTGCCAACCATTTGTGGCAAACTTAAACTTGAAATTTGTGTGGCCTTAATTTTTTGCCAATTTTATTTTTAACCTTTTAGTTTCCATAATTTTTAGGCTATTTAGTTCATCCCCTTTTTTTTGCTTTTTTAAAATTGATCAAGAAAAGTGAAAAATGTTGATAACGATAACAAATTAACAGCGAAAAAATGCGGTGTTTTTTCTTTACTTCACAATAACGCAGAACGAGAATTGACCCCCCGACCTACCAAAAAGGGATAGCTGTTGAGATGTGACAATATTTTCAATTAAAAAATAACAATCATAAAAAAATTACAAAGCATTAAGAATTACATTTCTTCATCTTAAATAACTTTAGCAGAAGTTCCTATCTTTATACGTGCATGTACATACATATATGTATAACGACCTTTTTTTGTATTAAATATGTCTTTTTTGCATTTCGCAATATGTATTCATCTCGATATTTTGTTAAAAGAATTGAAAGAAAACAACCAAATAGTTTAAAATGAGATTAAAAACATAAAAACTTATAAAATTATTTCAAAATTATGCGCTATCTTGAATTTCCTTACGCTTCCCACCAATCACGCCCAATTTGCCAAACGACTTCGTAGCGACGTCGCTTCCTACTAGCTCACCGGCGAGTCGCAAAAACGATTNTGAAAGAAAACAACCAAATAGTTTAAAATGAGATTAAAAACATAAAAACTTATAAAATTATTTCAAAATTATGCGCTATCTTGAATTTCCTTACGCTTCCCACCAATCACGCCCAATTTGCCAAACGACTTCGTAACGACGTCGCTTCCTACTAGCTCTGGTGCACAGTTCACCGGCGAGTCGCATCAACGATTCACCGGCGAACCGCAAAAAATGATGTATTAGGTATTAGCGAACCGCAAAACGATGTCAAAATCTTTAACAGAAACCATACAAGTCCAGTTTCAAATTGTGTGCAATATTTAAAAAAACAACAAATCAGCAGCATTCCTTAAAGTTTCAAACTTTCCAAATGAATTAATTGCAAAAATATAAAGCAGTTTTTTAGCTCATTAAATTATAGAGTACAAATTTTTTATGGAAAAAATGAATTTGATTTGACGTCGTTTCGAGTTCTCCCAAACGACTTAACTAAACCGATGTCGTAACGACTTCGATTCGATGAGAAAAAACGACGTCGGAACGACGGTGCTGTTTGTATGGAAAAAAACGACCTTGTTTCGAGTCAGGGTAGCCAACTCATTTTTGAAAATTCCCCGATTTCGACAATGAAACTCCCCTATTTTGCCCGGAATTTCCCGAAATTCCCCACCCATAGACATGGCCTTATTAAAAATAATAATTGTATTTATTTTGATATACTGCTGGTATTTCGGTTCATTTTATTAAGTTTGTTAACAAATAAAGAATAAAAAAGTTACACATAATATTAACACACATCAGCGGTCGAAAAAAATTTTATCGCACCACATTTTGACAAGTTTTCACAATTTTTATTTTATTTTTTGTTATCAATTGTGAGTTATTTATATAACATTCCCTAACAAAATCCGTTTAAGTCCAAGTTTCAAACTTTGTGCAATATTTAAAAAAGTCAATAAACTTTTGTAAAAATTTCGAGCATTTTAATTCGATTTTCTAAACAAATTTTGAGTTTGCAGTTTTATAGCCCGCTCAATTCTAGTCTTAAAAAGTGCAAGTTTCAAGTACCTAAATTATTGTTTTAGAATTTTTTTGCCAAAGGTGTTGCAGTTTTTTTCATTCCACGATGACAGGTGAGGCACTCCAACTTACATACATTTTTTTAAATCATTAGGAAATTAGTGAAGCAAAAAAGAACATTTTTTACACCTAATTCCTCACAAAAACAATTCATCCCCCGCTTCCCCATATAAACTGAAATTCCCCATAAAAATGGTTCATCCCCTGATTTCCCACGCAAACTGAAATTCCCCGCAAATCGGGGAATTCCCCACGAGTTGACTGCCCTGTTTCGAGTTCACCCAAACCAGACCGACGTCATAACGATGTCGATTCGAGCTCCNATCGGGGAATTCCCCACGAGTTGACTGCCCTGTTTCGAGTTCACCCAAACGACTTCACCAGACCGACGTCGTAACGATGTCGATTCGAGCTCATCGTCGCTCTGTGGCGAATTCGGCGTGTACACAAACATATAACTTTACAACAGACATATGTTCATGCATACGTACTTGTAATTACAATAGAGAACATTGAAAATCAATTTGCGGCCAAATTATAAAGTAGGTTATAGTTGCATTGAAAACTAATTGAAAACCAAATATGTATGTTATGCGCAAATACAAACAGTGCAAACCTGCGGGTACCTGATCTATACTCTTGCCAAATACCCGCATACGATTTTATACTACATACATATGTATGCACGTATATAGAATGATTGTCGCACGCCTCGATACTATAGAAGGCACTACACTGCGTATGAGTGCTGAAATATTTTGATGCTAATATGCATTGCTATAAGTACGTATGTAGATATGTAGATGAGATACATGTGCATATGTACACACACTTATACCTATGTATATTCACATACATATCGAAAGGCATAAATGAAACATTTGGGGTAATTTAATAAAATGTCACATGTATCACAAGTATCACTGCTGCATCTAGCGAGGGTAGTTGTGGAGGCGGAACATTTGGTCAAGCAATTAGTCGCACATTTGATTTGCTTGAGTTGCGCGCGCTGCAGTTTTCAATGAACAATAGCATTATGTACATTATATGAAATGCACACTGCACATATGTTTATACATACATACATAAGTAAGTAGCTAAAACGTTTTATAATATTTCATGGTCAACATAATATGGCATTGCCGTGAAAATTTAGAACTGAATATTGTATATTTATATGAAAAGGCATTGGATAGCATACATTCACGTGAATGTAAGTGCATGTACACTGGTGGATTTATTGTGTATGTATGTGTGATTGTTTGCAACAATTGAGAAATAAAACTAAAAGTACAATACCAATTGTTAGATGGCTGTTTGTGCTTTTAACTGAATACTGACCTTGCCTGTTGGTTTACGATTTCAAAGAAGCGTGTAAAACTTAAAGAAGAGAATATGGTTTGAAAACTATGTAGTTTACTTACTTAGATGGCAATAAATTTTTCAAAAAGTATACTAAATAATTAATAAAACAAA
>NW_016160827.1:56709-58838 GCF_001687245.7 Rhagoletis zephyria | reverse complement strand
ATGTTAAGCTTTTGAAATTCGAACCCAAAAAATCAATGAAGCGAAAATTGTAGATGTTAGAAAGTATCTTGTTAAAAATCGAATTATTTTAAGCTTGACAATGTGGTTTACTGTAGTGACAGTTTTGAAATTGAGCATAGCTTGACTGCAGGATAATTGAGCCACTTTGAGTGCAGAGTGCTGTACACCAGTTGGGAATATGAAACAGAAAAGGTAGCAAATTTAGTTAAGCATAAAATTGGCTTCAATAATTTGAAATATTGGTCAAATCGAGAGCTTGCGAGAAGTAGGGTAGATAGTTCCCAGTGTATCTCCATATTGTGATATTATTGAGCCACTTTTGAGCTCAACCTGAGTCACATCAGTGATCAGGCGAAAATGCCATTATTTTTCTTTACATTCGGTGTTGAGCAGGAATGTTTTCCAACAAATGTCTTCAAAAATTTCATCCTCTTCCAATATTCAATACACTTTGCGCTGAGTTGAGCAACTGCCTTACCATGGTGGATCACTTCAACATTGTATTATATTGGGAAAACCCTTTTCTTAATTATACATTTTTGTGTTTCACTCCTCTTTTCACTTCATTTTGTGCCAACATGCGCTTTAGATGTAGAATGTTTACTACGTCACTCTCTACAAATTTTGGTGACACTTTTTTCAAAGAGTTACTGAAGACTTTTTAGCACCAATTTTTTCTTTAACCACCTTTGGCGCCTGTTAAGCCAACTTTTCAAAGCATATCCTGAGTTGTCAACCATATTGAGCCACTTTGAGCCCAGAGCTACATTGTCGAATTTCATCAATAATTTATTCAGGGGTCAATGCAAGTTGTGTTTTCAGTACGAAAAGAGCTGTTTTACGCTAGGACCTATAAATTCTTGCAGTTATGGATGCCGGCATTTAAAATTTCACAATTCGTTCGGATCACTTGACATTACCTAGTATGGAGCCATTTTGAGCGAAGGTGCTAAAAGGTTGAAAATTCTCCTTTTCATTTTTGTTACTATTTTGATAAGAGCTTGCAGAGAGAATCATAAAAAAAAATTTAAAACAAATTTTGGAACAGTAAATTTCTCCCGAGTTATATATCCTTGGAACTTAGAAACCCTAGTAGACGTAGCGTGGCATGCCAGCAGCAACTAGCTTTAGAATAGTTCTTATTACCTTATATTAAACTCATATTGAGCCACTTTGATTAATTTCATTTAAACAACTGTTCATTTGCCAGAAGAATTTATTTAAGGGTCCAAGCAAGTGGTGTTTTAAGTCTTAGTTAGTTTACTCACGCACTTCAAGCTTCTTGCAGACATAGACTGAAATGTCTTTACTAGAAATTTCGGATTTAGTATTGAGCGATTTTGAGCCAATTTGGTAAAAAGTTGATAATACGTTTTTTGTTTCTCTTGCTAACTTCTTGCAGACGTAGTCTGATATTGCCCCATTTTGAGCCAAGTATTTTTAAGTCACGTAGTTTTTCTTGCAGTTTTTCTCACAAGGATTTTATAAAGCCAAGTTTCAAGTTTTTCTTAAATCTCAAATCTGTAATACAAGCAATAAATTTTACACTTTGAGCCACTACAACCAAAAATATCATAACAGCAATCCACTCTTATTAATTGCTATCTAAGTAGGTAATTAAAAAAGTTACATCAGCAAAATTATGCTCTCGAAAAAAATACATGCAGCGCATGCTGAGTGTGATTTATACTGTTTATTGCAATACTGCAGCTGCTGTTGCTGTTGCTGCTGTCACTGTTTCTGTTCCACGCTCTTTTTCTCTCTTTCAATCAAGCTATCTTTCTGTCTGACATTTTTGTTGCTGCTGTTTGCGTGCAATAAATTAACAATTAAATTTAAAGACGCGCGAAAATTATTGCGGTCGCATAATTGGCGTCGAGTGGCGATGAGCGGTGATGTGGTTGTCGTATTTTTATTTTTTTTAAGTGCATTACTTTCCATAAAAAAAAAATATCGGTACTGTTATTCTGTCGGGATTGTATAATTT
Organism: Rhagoletis zephyria; assembly: GCF_001687245.7. Lineage (NCBI taxonomy): Eukaryota > Metazoa > Arthropoda > Insecta > Diptera > Tephritidae > Rhagoletis > Rhagoletis zephyria. The sequence continues at coordinate 56,830 of NW_016160827.1, read as the reverse complement.
TTTATATTTCAAGACTTGCGACTGCTGAACCGATTTGAAAATATCTCAAGTTCTTTATATATGAAATTAGTTTTTAAAAATATTTTTTTTAAAAGTCACCCCAGTTTTTAGAAGACCTTAA
>NW_016160827.1:53595-55757 GCF_001687245.7 Rhagoletis zephyria | reverse complement strand
CTTCTCACTTCTCAACCGCCTCTTCATAGCCGACCTCAATTATCTATCTGCGCTTTCATTTCGCCAACCATCATTTGCGGCAAACGTATTTTAGTTCTGACACTCGATTCTTGTTGCATTAATGCTATTTAATGTTGACTCTTCTCTCTTACACATACCTATTATACATTTCCCTCACATGCATTCCCGCTGCTCCTACTGAATCTCTCACTTTCCACCCTTTTGTATTACAGCTTTATATTTCGCCTTTTATCTGCGTAGTAAATAACAATAAATTAAACGTACAAGTCAATTTACGCGCGTTTAAGCAAACATTCAACATTCGTACACACCGCACATAAACTCTTACTGCTTTCTCTCTCTCTCTCTCACGCTTTAATTTAACCACTTCAATATTTGCAACATTAACACCACATTCTCGCTTGTCTCTTTGTCTTATTTTATGCATTTAATTGCATTTTAAGCGCACTTTTGCCACAACGCCAACCATTGTCTCTACGCCACCCTCTGCATCAGTCCCCAACTCGCGACTTTCGAGTGCTTTAAATTTTATACAACACTCCATGAAAACTATTTATGTATGTATATATTCGTATTTTAATGCGTCGTTGCAATTTTGGTTAAGTGATAATGGTCGGTAGTGGCTCAATATGTTAGCTAACGGTAATGTGTTGTGGGAATTTATGCAGCTGTACAGAAACCACAATAAATATTTACAGCTTAGTTTGTGTGCTCAAATAATATAGCCAGCAGTGGCAGACAATATTTACTAGGTATTTTTTTTATTTCTTTAATTAGATTTTGAAATGGTTTTGCGCGCTAAAATCAGTAAAATATGTAAAACCAGCTTAAAGTGACTCAATGGAGCTCAATGTGGCTCAAAATCTATTTGTGATTTTTTCAACCAAATGTAAATGATGCAGCTAACGAGTAAATGTACTTTTGAATACTTAAGTAGGGTTTGCTGTACACAATATGCTACTAGGTAATTTTTTTAGCAGGTGAAATTATATGCGCTGAGTTTAGTGTTTCACAATAGAGCTCATTGTATACTTATTAATTTTTCCTAACTTTTTATTCGCTCTAATACTAGAGTAAATAACTCTCTGAGCACTGAGAAACTCTTTTTTTTTTGTATCTGAATACTATTTGTTCGAGTGACTACACCTATTTGGCTCAAAAAGCACTTAGCAACCCTTAAACTCTGCGCGACTAATCTAGTCATTTGTTTTCAATATTTATTTTACACCAGATACTATATAAATGTAGATCTTTTATTAAAAACAAACAGATGTGTCTCAAAGTGGCTCAAAAGGTATTCTAAAATGTAGTAAGGGCTTGTGATTTGCAAAACCTTCAAACTTACAATTCAAAATTAAGGTCTAATCAACTTTTTCAATTAAAAAATCTATATCGAGACATAAAAACCACTAGCTTAAACCCCTTTAAATGTCTCAAATAAGGATATCGGAACCCTCAGTATAATGCAGTAATAGCAAATCTAGTAAAAGACGAGTCTTTTTCCACTCTATTCTATGATAAAAATATTGTTCAGGAGTTTCAAAATAAGTGTAAAATCACGACTATCGCTATGGTTCAAAGTGACTGAAAGCTTATTAAAAACCTGTAAAGCCTTTACACCTTGTACAGCTCATATAAGGAGTAAAAATAACATAAATGACACTTTAAAACATTTTGAAGCTCATGTGTGAAAATACTTATTAGCGGGAACAATTCGGCACTTTTTTATTTGTGAAATTTTTCTAAACTTAGCTAGCTATGTGGAGTTTATAATAAAAAAATACTTTTGGCTCGTAGTTGCTCAAAATGGATTTAAAAGCTTTCAGCCACCTTAAAAAGCTTACGCTTGCTAATATTAAAGCATAAGAGTAAGCATAGTATTAAGGCTTCTAATAAAACTGCAAAATTTTTAAAATTTTTATAAAAAAGATGGTGCTCAAAGCAGCCCAAAATTATTTTATGGGCTTTCTACAACCGTTCAACTCTTAAATTTAGCTAAAAGCCCTTATAAATTGTCTTGGTAGTCAACCTTTCAGTATACTGGTAGTCTATATTTTTTTATTTTTTAGTGTACCTATGAAGCACCGGCTCAAAATGGCGCAAAATACATTTTAAGTACTCCAAACGCTTAAGTAATAGTG